>NC_137469.1:154687093-154929920 GCF_964235325.1 Thermobia domestica
TCTATCCTCACTTTACTCTGAATGAAAGATAAGTGAAATGCAATTCTGTTATATAAACGATGATACACTCAATGAATTTTTGTGACTCCGGAGTCAGTGCCATCCTGAGGATATTTAGAAGCCTAGCATACCTGATATTTAAATATTGATGTCCTAACTTCAGTAGAGAACACTTAAGTAAGGTTATGATTTAATTTGATTATGATAATGAATGCTATGTCATTTTGTCGACATGCTGGAGCTACAAAACTACTTTTATTTTAAGAAAAAAATCATTGTTTTAGTAGGGGCCGTGATCACTTACGTTATTTGGGTAAGGTCCTGACATTAACCACAAGAACATGCAAACAGGGTCATAACTTGTGGAAGACCAGGGGCCAAATGCCCTCAGGGAAACTCCCCGACGTTCGAGAGGGCCACTTTAACACAAAAGTTTCTTACTCCATATATGATACGAACATGAAATTATAAATAAAGCAACAAACAGGTTCACTACATTGCATAAACAAAACAGCGCCCACAAGGTAAATAAAACAAAAATGAATCGTGGATCCATTTCAGTAAAAAGGTATCTATTATTAGGGGCCGCAGAAATAATATTTATTCATATGACCTTGAGATTTGTCAATATTGTCCCCTTAATTAATTTGTCATGTATGGAACGGGGCCAAGGGCATAATGAACGACCCCGCAGACCTTACCGTGCGGAAGGACTCACAGGCTCTGGGGGCTCATAAAGAGTAATCGAAAGATGGAAAGAAGGGGCCTGTATTCGAACTTTTTCTAGGAGCCCCAAATATTAATTCTTGCATGGCGCTGCGTACAAACGTTTTGAAGAACAAGCTAAATAACATTCACGTTTTCATTATTTTCCGAAACGATGAAACACAAAATTTAGCTTTAGTATTGGAGATAGTTCAACCAGGGATAAAGCAGTTTTCTGATCTTCAGAAAACAAAAAATATCTTAAAGTTCATCTTTCGTGATAAGAGAAACACCATTTGGAGATGAAATGCGAGAATTGATCCGAATAGTATTTCAATATTTGTATAAAATTGCCAATTGCCAGTTGTTTCTAAATACAGTGAAACCTCTACTAACGGACACTTCTATAAAGCGGTCACCCCCATAACGGACATATTTTGTAATCCCCAAACACTGTAATAGGAAAAAAGCATATTGGCAAACCTCTCTAAAGAGGACACTCTCTAGTAAGGACACGGACAGTCTTTCTTGTATTTTATAGGTATTATTTACCTCCGTATTAAGGACACTTTCTCTAGAAACAATTTGGAAAGTGCAGTAAAAATACACTTTTAGTAATTCATACGTATGTCTCCAAGGAAGAACATGTGGGTGTGACAACATTTTGCCTCCTCAACTGTATGTTCAGCAACCCAGAGGAAAGGGTCTCTGTTTCACAACACCCTTATATCCTTTGGTAGCATTCCACTCCCACCCAACCTGCTTCAGAAACAAAAGTGTTTGACAGTTGCCCACTGTTTGGAATGACACATCATTCTACCGTCCCGCTGGAATTTCTAACCAAACAGAAGACAAGTTTGGTATTTTTGATCACGGGTATGCATATTGTCTTTTTTTTAAAAAAAAAGTCATTGTTGGACTGCAGTTAACTCACAAATTAAAGCAACACACCGAAAAAGTAGTAAATAGCGATAAGTGTAAAATGCAGAGAACTATAACATCTTATTCCCATGTTGTGCCTCGAATTGGATGGCGCAAGATAATGCAGGTACAGTAACATTTTGGTAATATTCATAAATACGTGATTCATGCAAAAATATTTTTTCTAATTGCATATTACCTTGTTTATTAATTTACGTAAGAAAATATTGAAACCTCTCTAAGGCAGACACCTCTCTATAGCGGACAATTTTTGATTCCCCATGGCTGTTCGCTTTAGAGAGGTTTAACTGTATATTTTTCCGTAAAGTTGAACATCAGTAAGAAAACAGTGAATCTTAGGGAAAAACGAGAAAAAAAACTTTGATACAAAATTTTATGCTTTCCAAATTGTGCCACACAATTTTCTTTCTAAAATAATGAGTTTTTGAGAAATTAGCCAAAACTGAATGAAAATACCTCTTCATCTTCAATTTTTCAAGGTGGTGGCTTCAGAACACATCAGCTCACTGGAGACTTTGGTATGTTAAGGAGCAAGATAATTACAGTAAGTCTATGAAGGGATAAATTATGAATTATTCCATGAGCGACATCTAATTACTTTCCTAAAGAGAAATTGTAGGGAGAGGTATTTTCTTTTGTTGACAAATACAATATATAATTCATTTCTCTTCCAAATCGATTTGTTGTTATATAATTAATAATAAATTATCTTTTCATATTGCGACATTAGTTTGTTAGGATATGGAAATATGCTATGAATACAAAAAGTACCTAAGATCTTGTAGACCACAAAGCTTCAAATACTAAGCCTGATGTACATAGATCAAAGAGACAGGACAAAAGAAGGGAGAATAAAGCAGGCAGGAAGCTACCAGTGATCTGATCTGTTTTCTCGAAGATTGGAAATTCTGCACCGGAAATAGAGTCGCTGGACAAGAAAAGGGAAGCGGGGAAAGAGAGGAAAGTACACTCAAGGGATGAGAATCGAAGAAAGGTTGATGGATTTTCTACAAGCTGAAGCAATCTCTAGAGGAGAGGTACTTGGATGAAAGGGACAATCCGTTTATATTCCCAGCAGGACAATGTCAGATTAGCGCTTAAAATAGAAATAAATTCTGCTTTTATTCATTTGACAAAGAACAATGATAACTCATTTAACATTATAAAGTATATTTACTTTACGAATATAAAGGATAAGTAATGGGTAAGCACATACTGCATTTTTGTATTATATTCGACGGAACTACAAGAAACTATGCCAAAAAGTGCAATATGAATGTTTGTTAAAGTTTCGAGACTCCAGTATGAGGATTGCAATATCTTTGTAAATGTACACGAAAATACACAGAGCAATATGGTTTAGCGGAGCAAGGATAAGATTAACATAAAGAAAAGGTAATAAATATTATTCATTTTATTTTTGTACGTGTTTCAAGAATACATATTTTCATTACACAGCACTAACGTTAGCAGTACTATAAAATTATAAAAACGCAACTAATTGTAAAAATGAATGTAATTCAGGTGTTCCTTTCTAGCATGTTCAAGGTCCTATCTTTGTATGACTAGTTATATCTCACGCCAGTCATTTTGGACACTCGTGATGGACTCAGACGCTAATGAAATCTAGGCTTCCTTGTAGAGTTCGGTGGAGCTGTTACACATCGCAGGGAGTGGTAACTTTACCCTAAACCGAGGATTCTCAACCTGAAAATCGGAAACCCTAAGGGGACCGCAAGGGTAATGCATGGGGATCGCGAATGAAGGTGAAAAATACAAATGTAATTATGATCTATTAGCAAGAAAATAGATTTTTTAAAGATTATTTAGAGCTTCTTATTTTTTAAGAGACATATTTTTATTTCCATACTTATTATAAATACAAAAAAGAATATTAAACAAAATTTTAAGAAATAGAAAATCATTTTAAATAACTGCTGAAAACGTGCAGATTGAAATTCGAAACAAATACAACAAAAATTCAAATATTCAAATATAATTCGAAACGAAAGATAGTGTGAAATCTGAACCTAATGCAATAACACTAGTTCAGTAATGTTCAGTTCAGTTGAAAATGGCTGGTTTCGATCAGGATTCTTTGTTTTTAGCAAAATTGCATGTGCATAGTAGCAGGGGTGCCCATCCCCCCCAAAGCTGATGGCGCATTCTCCCCCAAAACTAATAATCTCTTCCCTCCTCAAAACTCAAGTCCTCTAAAAGCAATTGCCCAGTGTAGCAGTAGTTTTAATAGTACTAGTAATTGTTATTTTTGTTGTTGTTTTTATTTCCTGTAGCAGTATTATAGAATGCTTGTAGTAGTAGTAGGGGCAGTAGTAATTATAAAAATGGTATTACTTTTATTAGTAATCTTGGTAGTGTACAATACTAAATATGTTCTATAAGGATATTGAAGGGTATAAAAACTTCTACACACTGTGTATGACACAGGTATTCTTTTTTTACAATTAGTAGTATTATTTTTTTGTTTACAAAATATTGATATAATTCCCTTGTACATGAAAAGAAGACGCAAGTTACAAGTTATTGAGTTTGATACCAAAAGAAAATGTTATCCTCGAAATTAGCCTACAAAAAGAAGTGATATCCAACAAAAAACATTCCTGTAAAAGAGCCAAGTACGAGTGGCCTTAAAAAAAAATGAAATCACAAAAATAGGCTCCAAGTTCTGGTGGACAACAGTTACAAACACTCACTGGCTCACTTCAAATGTAGATTTGAAACTTGGCTGTTGTCTGTATGGTTACCACTAGCTCACAATTATGTCAAACTACTTTATAATTTTCAACAGACAACATAGGCAAGTTTCAAATCTAAATTTGAAAGTGATTCCTTGAGTGTTTGTAACTGTTGTTCACCAGAACTTGGCGCAATCCTTTCATATAGCAACTTGCGCGGTACTTCATTCATAGAGTTTCTAAGCAAGGGGTAGGGGGATTCATTCTCGAGATTAAAAAAAGAAAATCGCATCGTGTTCCAATGTTATTCTGACGGTGGGGTGCTGACTGCAACGGGTGCTGACTGCCACAGCCAATTATTGGTGTTGATTGCCACGACTGGCGCTGATTGCCAATATCAAGGTGCTGACTGCCACGATGGCGTGCTGACTGCCACGAGCCTGAGAGAAAGTTGCTAGACGTAACATTACCGGACACCAAGAAGCATGACAGAAACTAGATGATCCTTAGGATCGTGTTGTTCAGACCAACACCTAACAAAGGTAAAGAGGCCTCTGTATGTACACTCATGTCCAAAATAATTGTCACATGATTATAAATATGTTGTTCTAGTAATATAATTTGATAACGAATTCGCCCGGTATTTCTTATAATGTTAGTATGTGTATAATTGGTATGTGGTAAGACAAGTATGTGGTAAATTTCATGTCAAAAGAGCAGTAAATAAAAACAATAAAACGAAAATAAAATTTTCTTGTCCATTTAGTTACATTTTATTTTACTCTTTATGATTTTCGTATTTATAATTCTTTTCCTATGAAATTTATCACAAATATAAATTTTCTGATTATACACATAATATAAGTATTAAGAATACTCTGCAAAATTATCAAATTATATTCTTACAAGAAGACAGTTATAGATATGCGACAATAATTTTGGACATAAGTGTACTTTCAGTTTTGTCAGGGAGCGGTGCGTACAAAATTGGTACGATTTATGTATTCTCACTTGAACTCCCTATGTCAGCATGAACTGTATACAGCTGTGCAAATTGTTTCGAGCAGCTCTTGAAAGTTCCATCAAAAAAGCACTGCTGGCTGTACCTCACAAGGGAAGTTCAGGAGAAAGCACTCGCCTGCAGAGAAACTAAGTATGCCATTTGAAGTCCCAATTCATGCTGATTATAACAAGCTAATAAAATTCCTGTACGGTTGAGAACGGTTCGAGATATTCAACTTGGAAGTTTATATGAGAAAATGAGGATATACGCATTTATACGCGTTAAGTACAACATAATTAGTAACGAATATTGACATACGAATTGAAACCTATCGGAAGTAACAGAAAAAAAGTGTTTCGCAATAACTAACGGGTTTGTTAGATACAATTAGTCATTACATTGTTCACAATAATCGTAGGTTAGAGATGAAAATTGATCACTGTTGTTCTTCTGTTTCATGAAGAAATGACGCAGGCAAAATACTCCATTGCATCATGAATATTTTATATGTGCAATTGTGTTGCATCCGTCAAGAGAACAGTTCGCAGAACCAAAGCAAAAAGCAAATTCGACAAGTGATTCAAAAGTTATAGGCCTATAATTTGTTCGTAACCTGCCTTGCAGAACGCAAACTGAAACAATCCAATGTATCGCGGTGATCGGAAGTGATTCGTATGGACACGAACTTTATTTGATTGTTTCGTTGGTACAATATAACGTCCAGATGAAGAAGATTCATACTATGTACAAATCTCCTGCCATAATCTTTGATTGATTGGAATCAAAACACATCAAATGGTTGCACAAATCGTGTGCAATTCTTTGGTATCTTCTCAACCATTAGGTCTTTGCCATCCGTCATGCAACTTGTAATGGACAATTTGTCTGTGAATGGGCCCCAGTGATCAAGCAATAGCAAGTTCAAACCATCAGGCTTCGCCATGGGTGAGAATACTTAACGCATTGAAACGTGCATCCACTCATTTTCTCATATAAATTTCCAAGCTGAATATCTCGAACAGTTCTCAACGTACAGGAGTTTTATTACCTGTTGTAATCAGCATGAATTGGTCCTTCAAATGGCATGCTTATTTCTCTGAAGGCGAGTGCTTCTCCCAAACTTCCCTTGTCAGCTGGCTTCAGACCATCATATCCATTAAATAATACAATAAAACAATTAATATAAACAATGAAATGTGCAAATTGTACATATAACAGAAAAGACAATCCCTTTATAAACATCCAAGTGTATGTCGTTCCACTTAGTGAGCAACTTTGTAACTTATAGGATGCCACATAGATTTGCTGTGATGATTACTAAATTAATCCCTACTAAATTAATTAATAATCATAAATTTAGTATGAGGGATTAATTCCTCTCTTTCCAAATACAGTTTCTCCCAGGCTCGTGGCAGTCAGCACGCCGTCGTGGCAGTCAGCACCTTTATATTTGCAATCAGCGACAGTCGTGGCAGTCAGCACCAATAATTGGCTGTGGCAGTCAGCACCCGTGCAAATCAGCACCTACCCATTCTGACGACAGCAAAATTACTTATTCGACATTAGAGTAAAATTCTTCCCCAATTTTTTTATTCCCCCCAATTCTTTTCTCGATGTCACAACTTGCGCCATTCATCCCTCCTGTGGGCAGCCCTTCTCTCTTAAAACGAACCAATTTCCTTTCATACGGCTACTTGCGCGGTACTTCATTCATCGAGTATCGAAGCAGGGGGTACGGGGGTTCACCCCTGAAAATTTTTGAAAATTAGCTTCTCAAAATCGTGTTTTAATGCTATTCCGACAGTAAAATTGCTAGTTCGAAAGTAGAGTAAAGTCCCCCCCCCAAAATTTTTCTCAATGGCGCAGGTTGCGCCATACATCCCCCCTGTGGGCGGCCCTGCATAGTAGGGCTTAAATACTTATATATATAAAGGTAACCAAGAAAGCTCTGTCTCATTTTGTGGAGGTCTGTGTTCAATTGACCCTCACACCATGAGTTGAATGCGAATGGAGATACGGCAAATGTTAATTGTTGGTGTGGGTATATCTAACATACTACCTGCTTGTGGCAATTCACTTACACCGTGAACTTGCGTAAGGACAGAGTGAACATGGGACCTTGAGCGCCGTAAGGACGTCTTCAATACGAGTGCAAACTAGTTAAATGCCGCTGCAGCATGGTGGAACATATGCCAGACCTTTGCTGAGGGTGTCGTGATTACACAGGTAGTGCAGCCGTGATTCAACAAGTTTAAAGACGGTTACGAAACACTCCAAGACGCACCACGTGCCGAAGGACCAACACATTTACAAAATGAAGATCTTCAGGCAGCAATTGAGGCGAACAGTGGCCAGACATGTGAAGAACTGGGACTACAATTCAGTGTGAGTGGAGAAACCATTCGGCAGCACCTCCATCAACTTGAAAGCACTACAACTTGAGTCAAAGTGTCCCACATAATTTGACTCCGGGCCAGAAGCCAACGCGAGCAGGTATCTGTGCTTTTTTTAGTGTCTCCTCTGAGGAAGGAGTCATTTCTGGACAGGGTGTTTACATATGTTTACTGGATGAGAAGTGGGTCCTGAACGAAGCTCCACGGTGCCGTCATCATCGGTTAAGACACATTGTCACCTTAGAAGAACTTGTAGCTATCATAAAAAAAAATCTTGAAACCTTACCATATTTCACCGTGTACACATAGTCTTGAAAGAGTTCTAAAACAATTTTTCCATCTTGCAACTACTTGAACGATTCGCAACTTTTTGGGACGTCTTGCTTCATACTTGCTATGGCCCTCCCCCTGACATAAAAGAAAAACCAGTTTCGCCGCTTCCGAAACAACGGATTATTTTGGGCAGGGAGGGGAAGTGCTCCAAAAAAACACGTTTTTAATGAGGAGGTTCACTGTTTGCCCACTAGAGTGCAGTGCTGCATGTGTGGAGAAACCTTTCTTGCCTTCAGGAAGTTGTATCATGTAAGGAGTAAATAAAAAGATAGGGTTGAAAGGTTTATTTCTTTTTTATGACAGCTACAAGAATCATTTAACGTGCAATGTGGCTTTAGCGTCCCATGAACCTGTTCCAAAACAGCCGACATCAGCACTGCATTAGAAGAAGGTCCTTCTGTGTGTTTGGTAAACTGCTCGCGCCATAGTGTATCGGGAACTGCTACCAGCTGGTCAGAGCAGCAATGCAACTGTGTACTGTCAGCAGTTGTGCCGGGTTCAAGAAAAAATTGGACACACTGGAACCAGCACTTCTGAATTACAATGGGGTACTCCTGTTGCAAGACCAAGACAACAGTAAGCTCCACGTGGCTAGGATGACCCGGGACACCATTCTACGCCTTGAATGGGATCACTATTACATCCGCCATACTCCTTAGACATTGCAGCATCCCTTTAAATTTCTTTTGTGACATACTAAATACATCAACTACTTAAAATCTAACCATTTAATTATATGAAGCACACATTCTCCACAGAGGAGACTTATGTAATACCTTAGTTCTTGCTTTTCTACAATAGAATGTCCCAGTATTTGCTGTTCTAGTTTTACCTATTGGAGCACGTAATAATACTTCTGAAACTAATTCTGGAAAGTCAATTTTACCGTTTAATAATTTGGTTGATAAGAACAACAGATCAAACACATTTTTTTTCTTATGTTTCAAAACTAAAATTCGTTACTAAATCTTCATAGATGACATACTTTGGGTAGAAACCGGTTTTCTTGCATGCAAGCATTTTTTAAAATTTAAACTGTATATTTTCTATTGGATCAGAGTATGTAGTGACATTTGGTGTCCAAACAGTACAACAGTATTCTAATTTTGACCTCACATACGAAAAATACAACCTTAAAAAATGTTGATTCTTTATAGAAATCCCATCCTATCCTATAAATTAAACCTAGTTTTCTATATGCACTATTCGTTACTGCGTTAATGTGTTGAACAAAGATTAATTTGCTATCAAACATAACTCCTAGATCTTTGATAGTATTTGTGGTAGACAAGAGAGTGACACTTATTGTATAGGTGAAGATAACTGGACTTTCTTTCATCATGAAAGATACAGATTTACATTTGGACACATTCAGGACTAATTTATTCTTATCACACCATATTTGAACTCTCTGTAGATCCTGTGGAAGTTTCATGTAGTCATCAATTGAACTTACTTTGGAGTATAATGTGAAATTGTCGGCAAAATGAAGAACTTGGGAAGTTTTAATACAGAGAAGAATATGATTAATAACGAGAAGAAACAACAGGGGACCTAGATTAGATCCTTGAGGAACTCCTGATAGAGTATTGAATTTGAAAATTACCGGAAATGTAAAACATCGCCTAGGATTATTCAACTGGAACTCGCTTCAGCTCTCTACGAGAAGTTTTTTTTAAATCTTAGAATTTAACATTTGTATCGTTATTTGTATACTTATATTCTATGCTGTTACTATGTTCATATGTATCAAGTTCAAAATAAACAAGAATAGCACTAGGTTTCAATAATTCAAAATCTGTTTTCATTAACTACTAAAGCCATTCACTTTTAAAAATTGATATCATATCCACTTATTTTATCTTACATTGTGATCTTACATTCCATATTTAAATCTAGGAGTACAGAATTAATTCTGCTTGTTTCTCATAACTAGGGCAACCCAAAAGCCTAAAAAGCATAAAAAGCATAACAGCAATTTACACATATGGTTGGTACCTTGAACATGGTTGTGGTTGTCTAAGGGTCTAGAAAAAACTAATTTTAAGAGCATAATAAAGCATAATTTTAGAAAATAAAGCATAAAGCATAATTTAATTGCAATTTTAAAAATCATATTTTTAAAACCAATATTTACAATGCAAAATCATTGAGAACACTACAATGCAACAATGGAAAACTTATTTTTATTTCTGTAAACTTTTCGGAGTAATCCATTGATATAAAGAAAAGGAAAAGGGAATAGAAGAAGAAAACTTTCTACCAACAATGAATAGTACACAAGAACTTCACACTATATTGTTATATATACCTCTTGAACTTGAGCACTTTCTATACTTTTTGGTGGCATCTTATACTTTCCCTTTCTGTATATATGCACCTCTAAGGCGCACTCAAATGATAGAAAAAACTGACTCGATCAAAGCATATCTCTTTTACAGTGCATTAAGTAGAAAATTCATTAAATATGAAAGAAACTGGTTGCATAAAATATTAATAAGTAAATCAAGATATTTAAAATAATTAATGTATAGTAAATATTATACATTATACACGACTAATGTAAAACAATGATTGAAATTAACAATAAAGCATAATTTGGAAATAAATAAAGCATAATTAAACAAAAAATAAAGCATAATGTGGGATGCTCTACTCATAACACACTGCGGGGGTAGCCTTGGAATTATCGCGCTGGGCGTTTACAACAACGCGACGGCCCTGGCTTGGGCATTGATTTGTTGTGCATATGTAACCAGTGTCACATAGTTTTTTGGATGGGCTCGGTGTCAACAACCAATCAAATACTCTAGACAGGGCCGCCCACAGGGGGGATGTATGGTGCAAGCTGAGCAATTGAGAAAAATTTGGGGGGGGGGGATTTTACTCTACTTTCGAACTAGCAATTTTACTGACGGAATAGCATTAAAACACGATTTTGAGAAGCTAATTTTCAAAAATTTTCCGGGGTGAACCCCCATACCCCCTGCTTCAATACTCGATGAATGAAGTACCGCGCAAGTAGCCGTATGAAAGGAAAGGTTGGTTTGTTTTAAGAGAGAAGGGCCGCCCACAGGAGGGATGAATGGCGCAAGTTGTGCCATCGAGAAAAAATTGGGGGGAATTAAAAATTGGGGAAGAATTTTACTCTAATGTCAAATAAGTAATTTTGCTGTCGTCAGAATAACATTGGAATACGATGCGATTTTTTTTAAATCTCGAGAATGAATCCCCCTACCCCCTGCTTTGAAACTCTTGAATGAAGTACCGCGCAAGTTGCTATATGAAAGGATGGCGCCAAGTTCTGGTGAACAACAGTTACAAACACTCAAGAAATCACTTTCAAATTTAGATTTGAAACTTGCCTATGTTGTCTGTTGAAAATTATAAAGTAGTTTGACATAATTGTGAGCTAGTGGTAACCATACAGACAACAGCCAAGTTTCAAATCAAAATTTGAAAGTGATTCCTTGAGTATTTGTAACTGTTGTCCACCAGAACTTGGAGCCTATTTTTGTGATTTCAATTCTTTTTAAGGCCACTCGTACTTGGCTTTTTTACAGGAATGTTTTTTGTTGGATATCACTTCTTTTTGTAGGCTAATTTCGAGGACAACATTTTCTTTTGGTATCAAACTCAATAACTTGTAACTTGCGTCTTCTTTTCATGTACAAGGGAATTATATCAATATTTTGTAAAGAAAAAATAATACTACTAATTGTAAAAAAAAAGAATACCTGTGCCATACACAGTGTGTAGAAGTTTTTATACCCTTCAATATCCTTATAGAACATATTTAGTATTGTACACTACCAAGACTACTAATAAAAGTAATGCCATTTTTATAATTACTACTGCCAATACTACTACTACAAGCATTCTATAATACTACTACAGGAAATAAAAACAACAACAAAAATAACAATTACTAGTACTATAAAAACTACTGCTACACTGGGCAATTGTTTTTAGAGGACTTGAGTTTTGAGGAGGGAAGAGATTATTACTTTTGGGGGGGAATGCGCCATCAGCTTTCGGGGGGATGGGCACCCCAGACTCTAGACAAAGTAAACTAAAATACATACAATTTGCTGGTAATCATAATATGAACAACGATGGAAATGAAGGTGAAATACTAGAGGTTGAAGTTCAAGAATGATGAAATGTGAGATGCAGAATAAATATTTATTGGAGAAGAAGACACTGCAAATGACTGACTGGAAAACTAAATGGAAAATACCAACTGTAAAATCGATTAACACCAAGCTCGAATTCAAAATCAGCTACCCTAAAAAAAAAAAAAAAAAAAAAAAAAAAAACTATCTATGATGTTTTCAGATTTTTCCTAGTTTTTCAAGTTTGACCTTAAAATGACCTTGAAATAATCTTGTCGGGTCAAGAGAATGACATAATCGGATCCGGCGATAGATTTTGTTTATTATCTATCTCAGGCCCCGTACGATGATTTTTTTCTTTTCTTTTTTTTTTTTTATTGCAGCACCACTTATAAAGATAAGGATAAAGTATTTCAAGTGAAAGTTGTGTACGTCAGGTCGCAAAATCCGAATTTGTAATCAATAAAATTACGAGATTTCCATTTGTAATTTTAAAGTTGTCCCCTCCTCCTCCCTTATGAAGAGAGAGGATAACTTCATTTTAGGTTAGTTAAATAGATATTTTGAAAATACTAGACACTTGTTCCCTGATATTGAATCGCAAGTGTATTTCTCGAGATATTCCATCGTCCCCACCTTTTTGTTACACACTCGACCTCTATATATAATATATACATTAATACAATATATACATATATATATATATATATATATATATATATATATATATATATATATATATATATATATATATATATATATATATATATTCAATTAAATGGGTATTAATTGGAAGGCACAATTTCATAGGCGAGTGTACTATTTCCTGGTTTATGCGTAGTATTATAGTTCACAATGTCTTCCGGGAGTAATTTCAAATTAAAGAAATTTAATTTCACTATGTGTTTACTTTCAATTTGATTAATTAAAGTAGCAAATCAATTATGTAACGCTTCTTATTTTATCTCTGTCCAAAGATCTATTATTAACAACTCTGCAATATTAATTAATGTGAAACAACAAATGAAAGATTGTAACAGCTCTGCTTTACAGCTTTCGTTACTTGTAACGTAGCTACTGGTACAGAACAATAAATATTATAGGCCAATAATAAAACCCACAAACATATACATATACTTGCAATCTAAAAGAAACACCTCCAAAAAAGAGTGCAACGTATCAGATTAGTAAGGCGTTGGATCACCTTTCGCCCTGAGAACCTCTCTGATGGACATCAAATCGAGTCATAGAGGTAGTGAATGACAACATTTGGATTATTACACCATTTTGTGTTCAGTGCGTTACATGTTCATTGCATTACTTTGTACCGTGAGAGAAGATGGAATCTGCAAAGGATTAAAGTCTCCAAAACGGACTGAACATATTTCTTTATATTTATGTAATGATACTGAATGAGCCAGAAGAGCTGTTAAATTTCGTCCTAACAACCAGGAGCCGCAACCGCTACAGCGCAGCGATGTGAATCAGTGCGTTACCAACCTGGAATATGACGTCATTGTCTTGAAACATTTGATAATATAATTCACATAGTCCTACAAAATGATGACACAACCACGAACAATGGCCCGACTGCCAGGAGTCTACACATTATATTGTGTCCTGCAGTATCACACGTCCGTCGCTATGTTTCACGGTTTGGCGGGGCCACTATAAACAGTGTGCTTCTTCACGTTCAGATAAACAAAGCACATGGTTTGAAATAAACTGAACAATGATTCATACTGCCATATCTCACATACACCGTATGTCCAGTCATCAACGGCCCATGCCATAATTGCAGCAGCGATGCACTCATGCTAAATCAATATGATCCCTCCAGTTTTCTACGGCCAACCTGACTCTGTAAGTCCATGTCATGTCACTTGCGGTGGGTTGTGATTCTCGATTCACGGTATGGGAGGTGGGTCTAAATTTCTCAGTTAAATATGCTGCAATCGCACGATGGTTTTTAGTGGCAACCCGCTTTAATTCTCGGAGGAATTTCTCTCTCACTGTTCCTCTTCTCCGATGTGGTTTGCCGTGATATTTGAAGACTGTTATCACTTTGTTTACTGTCCTTCGGAACACATCCAACACATTTGTGTTTTTCATCGCGCTCGAATCAAATAATCGAGCGAAAAATTGTCCTTTTTGAAATCAAATGTGTCTCCCAATTTACACAATCAACATCTCAGTTCATTGCACACTGTTGCTCTACTGCTCTTCACGTAGTACGGAGCTTGCCCTAATTCTCCCTTACCAACTTTCCGGCGCTGCAGTTCCCATCGGATTGATACCAATTCAGACACCTGACATGTTTATAACTATAGGTATTTCCATCAATGTGCCCATTACTGATGTTAAGAATTATTTTAATGTAAAGCGGTATGCATGATCACTAGCAAGGGATAAATGCCTTCACTTATTTAATATGCAGTAGTAGATTAAAAATTACAATGATTCTTTCATTTACCAAATCTAAGGCGAATAATTCATTTATACGTCTAAAATGTGCCACCAAAGAAGATAAACGGGTTGAATATTTTATTTATTCTTTTGTATATCATAGCTTTTAATATCTGTTCCATAAGTCTAATCCTCATTTCATTCTGAAAGTCGGGTGTGTTCCCAATTACGAATTATGTTATATTCTGTTATAGTCGTAATAGTATAACAGTGGTAAATGCGCTTTCAATATGATTAATGCCCTTTCTTAACTGTCTCGTCTTGTTTCATATTATCTTGTCTGAACTTTCGAACCTCGAAATACATACTGAATGGCAAGATTATCTAAATGTATAGATATATAAGGCGCCATCTAATGAATAGTCTAAATTCAATATATCTCGACATACGTGTTATTGGGAAAGTTTGTTTGTGTTTACCCACATATGTGTGTAAATGCTTGTGTCAGTATATGCACATTGTCAACCAGATGGCGAGGGATTGTTGAGTAAGCATATTCTCATTCTTGTCCCGGACGCAACATGCTGTTGCGTGACTGAACAGTGAAGGTATTGATAAAGAACGGGGGAATGTGAGACCCCTCTTTGCATCCTCTTGAATCAGATTGTCTATTACAGTCGTTGTCACATTATGAATGCGATATGTTAATTGTCCTATCCACTGCTCGTTCTTCATTGTGTTCCGTCCAGCATGAAATTGCAACACCGGTTTTCTCTGACACACATCTTCACTATATACAGCCTGCACTCTTCTTCAAATGTCAAATGGACGGATACATTCAGCGTACCATGGTCATATGTATCTGTTAGCGGCACCTTCATTGTTGAGCCAGACATCATTATGCGTCTGAGCAAGGAAGAAGTAGTAGTTAGTTAACAAACCCTCGCCACCTGCACGATTATGCGCATGCATTGGTGCCCTGCCAAAGAAAGCCACAGACATCTGTGAGTATACATAGCACAAAAGTAACTATGTCATGTAGCAAGTGTGTTGAGATATATTGAAATAAAACTTTCAATTTGATGGCACCTTATATAAATATAATTTCGTTTGTATTTCAATATCGGCTCTGGTTCTGGAAACTAAAATGATATCTCAACAGAAGTGAAATCACGGGGAAAAGATAACAAACCTGCTATAGGTAGTTCCCTCGAGCAATCATTACAAAGTTGCTCAACTTCGTCTGCACTTTATAACGATCTTGATCTAATGCTGTTTGCAAATCACGATCTCAAAATGTATTTCTGTCTCTTCTTGAAGCAGGCCGAATAATGGTTTTCGGTTTCGTGAACATACATATACGTTCACATATATTTTAATTGTCTTCCGAAAGCAAATCAAACTATAGTGTTTATTTTGATTCTGAAAGTAAAAGCCCGACATATTTTCTCTTTCGTTACTATTTATAACCGTACTAATATTGCTTTTAACTTATTGATTGTCTGTGACCAGGTAACCAACAATATTTTCTTTAAATTCACTTTTCGTGTAAAATCAAATTCAGCATGGCTGTTTGTATTGCGCACTACGAGCTCTTTCCCCATAAATCTCTAACACGTATCTGAGCGTCTGAGCGATTGTTTCTCTACTCTATACAATTTGGAGTAGTATTTTTTCATTTTTAAATTCTTGGATTCAATCATTTATGCACATCTATCTCTAGATGTAAACTTAACAGTAATTTTAATATTTATGGTGCATTTGTTTCTTTAAGATCACACTCGAAGTGTTTTCTGGTGGACAAACACAGTGCTCGTGGGTTTTCTCGGGGTTCTCCCGTTTCTTCCCAGTTTCTTCATTACACCATTTTCATTCATTTCTCATCACCGTCTCCTTTAGCCTAAGCGGCATAACCGTCGGACGTAAAACTTAATGATTTCATTTCATTTTTCGAAGTTTTTTTTTTTTTTTTTTTTTTTTTTGCACCTCAATTATTTGCTTTATACATCTAGATTGATTGATAGATTTGTATTTACTATTCTATCAGCAGTGACATTATATTGGCACAAATATACAGAGAGATATTTTAAGTGCGATTTCAACAAGTGTTGTGTGTTCAATGCTCTTCAATTGGGAATTAAACCCAGGATCTTGTGCACCAAAGGCACACGCATCAGCCTCTAGACCAGCGTTTCCAAACCGGTGTGCCGCGGCACACTGGTGTGCCTTGAATATGCCGCGAGGAAATCGAAACAAATTATTTATTCTATAGCAATCAAATTGCCAGTTATAGGAAAAATCTATATTTGTATTTCACATTACTATGAACCTCTACTATGAATCTACAACTTTACGTTTCATACCGTGTTACTTTTCTGTACAATTTTAATGTTGAAAAAAGTATTTGTTACCATTGTTATGACTATTATTGCTTCTTTATTGTTGCAGACTATTTCGTAACTTGCAATTTTAAAATATCATTCAATTTTTTTCGAAAAGCAAACATGCATACAAATTACCTATATTTGTGTTTTAAAACTAAAAGAGATTTGTTTGTTCGTTCGTTATTTAGTGATCTTTCTTCTTAGTGAAAGGTTGGATACAGTTTTCGGAAAAGAAACCGTATTTTTAAGAATATGAGTCCTATATTTCATTGCAATTGTTTTCTATTTTTAATTTAGAATGAAAAATAAGCATAACAATTTACCACAGGAGAAAACTAGTGATCGAGCTTTCTTTTCCATGAGAAGATCAGTAATCACAGAATAAAATTACCACAGTATTTTATATTTACAAATAATAATATCTATGAGTGTGCCGCGAGAATTCAAGTTACATCCGTAGTGTGCCGCAAGTTGAAAAAGGTTGGGAAACGCTGCTCTAGACCATTGATGAGGACTTTATAAATATATATTAGTTGAGAAAAGGTTATTCAGCCATGACGATAGATGGGTATACGAGGGGGGATCAGGAACTAAGGTTCCAAGGCCAATATTTCTGGAGTTTCGTCCTTTATGGATAAGAATGCCATATTTTTTTCATGAGAATACGGGACACCTTCGATCTCGCCCCCCGCCTCCCAACTTTCCAACACAATCCTATGAACTGTAGCTCTGGCTATGAACAACAGCATGATAAGGGAAAGTTCCCTAGCTGCAGCTACTTTTCTCTCTTCATTCCCTGCAATTAATTGTACGGATTGTAGATATTCACAGTGCAACTAGACAAGAATCTGCTTAAAAACTGAAGGTGATATGTTTTAAAAATGCTTTACGGGAAAACAATATGCAAATAATATCATTTTATTTAAATGAGTGATACAATCTACCTTCTATATTCTTCGTGCTTTTATTAACACGAAATTTATTTAATTATTTACGTGGCTGTAGTTGCTAAAATTACGTTTGTTTAATGTGATGAAAATTTACTTGGTTTTTCTCCTTGTATTGGCTTTTCTCTTTATAAATCAGGACCGCATTTACACATTTCTGAGTCCCAAACCAAAGCACAATTCTGAGCCACTAGCCATTTATTTATAATTTATGTTATCTTCCACTGTGTGCAATGGAAAAAGTAGCATGGCAAATGTTGTCAGTCAACTTGATAATTCCATTTCGTTGCCTTCAAAAAAGGGTACTTCCTCATATTGGAAGAAAACGTGCACTTCGGTTTAGGCATTCTCGTTCATACAAAATTGGAACATTTTACTTGTAATGTAGGCTATTATCAACAATAGCTCAGCTGGTGAACTTTATCAAAGATTTCAGATCAGGTTTACTGCTAACGGACAACTGCAACTCTGCGCTGCGAGATTATTGGCTTGCTCGCTATGAAATCAGAGAGGGTGCTATGATAACTTGCCCCAAACTGTTACATGTCACAGCTTATTGTTCACTTACTACTAATGGGGTCCCAGCTATTGTCAACTTTTTTTTATTTTTCACTTTTCGATACGCAAATACTGAGAGGAGAAACGGGACAGTATTAAAATACGGGACATTTGCCTGTCCCGACTATATTTACAGGGACGCGGGACACTCGGGTCTAAAATCGGGACAGTCCCGTTTTTTATGGGACGTCTGGCAGGCTACGTTATAGAAGAATGGGAAGTTTGCATTAATTTTAATATATGCAGTTGGCAATTGTGCAGAACCCGCCATCTACGGCGCTAATTGTAAATAAATACAAATGGTGACTCGTTTGGAAAACTGGTCTCGTGAAGAAGTCCGATTCGATTTCTGTGAGTGAAAAAGGTAACCGCGGCTAAAGTTCACCGGTACGGAAAAACTGTAATGTCTCGTCAGCACGTCCCAAAAGAAGAAATCAAGTGGCGTTAGGACTGGTGATCGCGTAAGCCATTCAACTGGCTCAAATCGACCTATCCACATTCCAGGGGAATGTTCATCCAAGTAGTGATGCACTATGACGCCATAATGGTAGAAAACACCATCGTGTTGAATAAATCAGGTGAATGTATCATCTTCAGAAATCGCAGCCGGCAGTGCCCACACACTTTTTTTTTTTTTAATTTCCGTCGTATTTCGTCTCTTATAAGGTAATATCAGAAACGCTTAAATATGTCTTTAGTTATTTTAAATGAGTGTTAATATCAATTTTCATGTCTCTATCTTGTAAGGTTTGAGATATACCAAAAATTGTTATAAGAATTGTAAGACCACCCTCTCCTTTCTGGACTTTTTTTCTTAATCCTAAGAGAAATGTCAATAAAAGGTGAAACTTTGTTTAATTATTTTAAATAGTATATCCATAAAACAAATTTCATGTTTCTACTCTTCAGAGATTCCAAGATACCGTTACTTTGCTATAATAACTCCTGCCCCTATTTCCCTTTTCCTCGTTGAATTTCCCTAAAGTCCTTAATGGTACCTTACGTCATAAATCGTACACACTGTCAAAATTTTAAGTTTCTAGATTAAGTGGTTTGGCTTAGGCGTTGATCAGTCAGTCAGTCAGTTTCTCAGAATTCACTCACTCAGAACTTACTCTTTTATATAGAGAAATGAATGTTCGATGTTTTGACGGCTAACTCCACTTAGACCACTACATCAACTTTGATTATTTTTGGTACATGAATGAATTCAGGTCTAATTTAGGTTTCTATCGCATTTTTGTCATAGCGGTTTTGTACTGTTCATGTTTCGCATACTTCGGGATGGGCAGGTTACAAATTTGGTTCGTTTCGACTAGTCTTTATTGATTGATTCTCTTGATATTTTTTGACATAATATTTCATCATTAATGCTGGGTTATAACATAATCCATTCCTTTCTGAAAAAATCAGAAAGGACGTTCTAAAAGTGGGTGAGTTTTCTTGAAGTGAAGGTTACATAACTTTGATCCTATTTTAAAATTAAATATTAAAATAGCAAATGAAACGGAACATTATTTGTGGTAATTAAAGAAGTAGGATCAAAAACGTTTAGCGCTTGTATATACATAGTTTTTCTTATCATTAATACTGTCTACCCTACTGCAGTTCCGGAACGACAGACTGTAAACTTACGTTAAATCCAAGAGTCGTTCGAGAACAACATGGCCACTTAAAACGTAGAATATCAACCGAAAATTAATGTTGTACGCTGGTTTATTTGAGAAAGTAATTATGAGTGCTTTGTTAAATATGTATTTTCAACCCTGATCCAAGAATGCATTTCAGTCATTGTAGAAAAAGAGAACTAAAGAAGATGTATCATCATTCACAACACTCAAGCATTATTACTTTACAAGAAATAATGTTATTGTTTGCAATGATTATTTACATATGTCTTGTACGGAAACTGACATCTTCTAGTAGATTGGTACTTTGATGAAAGATATGTTTTTCTTTAATAACTCTTATTTTCTCCAGGACACAGGATTTTTTCAATTTAAATATATCTAGGATTGAAAGTGTTAATCGTAGAAATCCGTAGGATTTGGTGTTCCTTTAAAGAGGTTAGTGTGCTCAACTTTTACTGATCCTCGTAGAGATCCTTCTTTTTTCTTGGATTAACTTCGTAGTTTTTATTATTATTATTATTATTATTATTATTATTATTATTATTATTATTATTATTATTATTATTATTATTCCTTTTATGTTGCTTACATCTGAGTTCTAGGTTTAAAATTGAGGTTTATGTAGGCGTGAGTGAGAGCAGATGTATCTTGATGCTAACAAGGTACTAACGCTTCGAAAACACGGTGATAAAATTGTCAATTCACATAAATATAGTGCTTGCTATACTAGTATCTGTAACTAATTAAACGTACTTAGAAAAAATCATAAATCGTTCTACAATGAAGAGGTTAATGGAATATATCTTTTTTTTTTTTTTTTTTTTTTCACTGGCTCACTAGCCATATATCACCAAAAGATAAAATTGAATTTTGAAGGAAAGCAAAATTTAATGCTCTCTAGGGACGTTGGTAACAAAAGATATATTTCTGCCCCTCTTTTAACTTCTTTTACGATCAGAACAGTAGATGAGTCCACAACTTTACAGAGAATATACTCTGCGTGGAGTGCGTTTCAACATAAAATAAAATGTGTACGCCAACAAGCCGGAACGAACGTGATGTCATTAGTTTCAGCAGGCGAGCTACAACCTCCTCTGGCTTTAGCGCAGAGGTACAGCCACGGAACTGGTTCGGCGGTGGCCAGGTGATGTGTTCCGTTCTGGAATTAGATTTCTGAGCGATTGGCGAGTCGCTTCGAGGACGCAATTTCCGGACCGTTGGTCGCCGACAGAAAAGATGATGTGAGGGTTCGATAGATCGTCCCTGTAACAAGAGTGGGGAAAGGGAAGAGAAAATCCAGAATCCTCTTCCGTGAGAAGGGAGAAAGGAAGAGAAACAAGTAGAAGATTCTTTTCGCAGCTTATTGGTCACGCGCTCAATCACGGGAAGAAATGCAGACGGGATTTGACCTCAGAGATTCGAATGGTATTCATCAATGTTGTACAATCATAGGAAACGAGAAGATATTAAAGTAAAGAAACGATGAGTAACTTTCTCATTACTCAGACACAAAATTAGGTAAACTACAACATTATCTCCTAACAACTATCTCGGGAAACTCATGGTTAATTCTTCGTTCTAAAAGACAGTGTGGTTTTAACTTTAAAAAAATCATTCATATTACTACTATCCATTTCATAAAGATAGGCCCCTGACTTCGTGGTGCTGCCGTGACGTTCAGTCAAAACTTATATTGCATGGTCGTACCCCGTTGGAATTGCTGAAATGTTGTCTTTTCAATACTTAAGACATAAAAATTTTCCTTGTACTATGTAGTGAGAAAAGAAATAAACATTAATGAAAAAGTGTGTATTTTTTCGTACTTTTTTTGGTAGATCAATGTTTATAGGACTATATCTCAGAAAAGAGATCACGTGAAATAATTTCTTGTGTACAATATGTAGATGCATCCATTAACTGTAAGTTGTGAGAAGTTCCATTTTCATCACTTGATACTTTTTGTGTAATTAAAACAAATGTATGACGCTCTGATCTCCTTTAGCATGGTAGGTAGAGAAACACTGTTCGAAAATTTGGAAGTCTAGTGTTCCAAATATTTGAAACTATTAACAAAAAAAGGTTTAGTTGGTAGAGTATTTATTTTTTTAAATTTTTTACTTTAACATATTCTCTGCGTTAAGCGGTGAGTCATGTTGCAGCCCAATCTTTAAATTCCCCGCGCTTATATGAAGAAATAGCACACAATAAGTGGAAGTGCGGCACCGCTGTCGTGCAGTGTTGTCGCGTTTAGGAAGCTTGTAGCGCGAAGCTTACTTCATAAGAATGTAATAGGAAAAAGTATTTATTATAACCTTTCGCAACATCATAAAATTAATAATAATGCATTACACATCTCAATGTAATCGAAATAAAACGTTGAAGGAAAACATCCAAAAACTCATTTCTTAATCTATTTACTTTATTCACTTTCGTAATGGGTTTGTTGACTCATCGCTGCTCCTGCTATCTTCCTGAATACTTATTAACAATGGCTTCATTTCTACCTCAAGATCAATCAGTATACACACTTTCCAGCTTACGAACATGTTAAAGGTTAAAAAGAAATGTAGCCTTGGCAATTACGTGTTCACCCAAGTTCTGCGATCAATTCTCCTGCCGAATGTACAGTAACACAGAATGGGTCCTTTGTTTTCTTTCAACGAAAGAAAACAATGCAATGAGTAGGTGACGAGGGCTGTATTTGCGTCTAATCACGTCGCACTGATTACGTCTTCAACACTTCCCTTCGGTTCGTAGGTGTCAAAAACTTACGCACGCATCCACACCATATGGGTTCATTGCAATGAGACGGACGAATGGGCATTTATATTTTCCTGAGTATATCTCGTGCTTTTTGATTTTATATATATATATATTAGGGTGGTCCTTATTTATATGGGCAAAAATAAATTTAGGAATTTCCTTGGACTCACCCCCTAAAATGGTTCCATATGGGACAAAATTAAGCCAGGAGAAAAATTAGATCCATTGAATAATTTTAAATGGTGCCCCAAACGACCTAAAATTTTGAATGCGTTTACAATACATAGTATATGGGGAAAAGCTGGAATAAACTCTTGTAATTTACAAACGGCTTAAGGGAATGGAAAAATATCTTGGATAATGGAACTAGAGGAAATGACCAACCTAATTTTGTATAGCATTATTATGGCAGCCATCTTGAAGTCCGCCATCTTGAATTCAGGTCAAAATTTTCAAATAGGAAGAGGCTCATGTTACATATCATTTTGAGGTGTCGTTTTCCCAGAAGCACAAATCTCGTATTATTTTCAAGCTACCAATAATCTTGTAAGAGTTATTACGTGTGAAAAACGAAATGCTTCGATGTAATATTATTTTATTGTAGTTATGGACCACAGATTTGTAAGAATTTTGGAAGTATTTTAAATAGACTGGAAACAAACTGCTAGAGAAAGTTAAGTCTTTGTTTCCCCATGAACTACCAATAAGTTTTTTCCATCAAGATGATTCATAGACCATTATGAGGAAAAAGAAAAAAAAATAACATGGAAGAAATTGAAATATCCCTTACTTATGTAGTACTGTAGCTTTGGGGTAAATTTTCAATAGGTTTTCAATCTTATATACTACACAGTTCACTTTTGTCACATCTAGGAAAAGATTATCTATGAGAATTCACTATGTGCAAAATAAACTTTTCTGATACTCATTTTTCGTAAAAACGATGTTGTAATCTTCTGTTAGTTTCACTCCCCTTTCTGCTGCATCGTTCATTACGGAGATGAATTAAACTATTGTCTTTCCTTGAAGATAGTCATTGTTATCTGACCATGAAAGCGGATCACACTCAAGAAACCCTTTGGGTATTTTAAATCTCACGAGAAAAAAATGTTTGTTGTATCAAAATAACTGATTTCTCTTCTCGCAAGAATTTTTATGATATTATCCTTGCGTCAAGCCTCTTTGCTGCTTCGCGGTCTCTCCTTACAGTTTTAATTCTTTCAACCAATTTTTGTTTTTCCACTATGTTAACTTCATCATCAAAAAACTCCAATGCTACGTATTCCTCCTTCAAGTACCAGAGATGCCGAGAAAATTTAGAAAGAGCCACTTCAGATATATCATTATCTATTTGCCTATAACTGTACAAAGCTTTCAAAAATTGCAGGTCTTGTAATGGTGAATGGGATAGTTGATCACATTTAAATCAAGCTTGGGCATATAGTCGTATCAGAAAAATTCATGCATTCCGAAGAGCCGTTTCAATTTGCTTCGTTAAACGAAAATTTTGGCGAAAGAGAAATATTTTTAAACAGTATATTGCTTTTCCCATCTACCTTGCATGGTGAATTGCTCCAGCCAAACGAAAGAAAACTCTTCGAGGCGGTATGCCATCCAAGAATGTCAGTTCTAAAAATTTACTGTAATCTTCTCTGCGGTGTCCTGCTTCTACAAGTTTGATAGCAAAATTCAATACTTCATTTCTTACATCTGAAATGTTGTTCCTTACATCATTATCATCATCAATTCTGGAATAAAGTTAGTACAATCTATTTTAGACCAATCGTTCTGAAAATGCTTAAATAGGGGAACGTCCGGTCGAGATGCAAATGAAACACAACACTTCTCAAATACACATTTTAAAACCAATTCATAAATGTAGTGTCTACAAGGAAGGTATAGAAGATCATTTTGGAGCATCTGCTCTAGCAGAATGAAAGCACCGTTCAAATGACACATATTGCAGGGAATAGTGTGACAACAAACTGCCTGCACGAAATTTACCAAGTTCCATTCTTCAAGCTAATGAACTGTAGTAGAAATAATATGTTCGTTCTCCTCTTCATGATGACAAACTGAGAACACCAATTAGCATCTCATGAGCATCTCCTGTAATAAATATTGATAACCCGTCGATAGTTTCTCTACCAGTCAAATTCGGCAGTATTTTTCCGTCTCATTGCACAACTAACGCACTTGATGCACTCCGAAATTGTTTTTGTGATCTTATGCAACTTCGCTACGGATTTTCTCTCAGCATCGATGCATATTTATTACTAGTTCCTTTTCATTATGGCCTAATGTTTCTGCCGTCGCTCTCAGAATATGTATTCTCGTTCTATCAGTGGACTTGTATCGATCAAGAGCAGCAACCTGTCTTGGAGTTTTGGAGCCGCGGTGGCTCAGTGGTAGAGCGTTCACCTCTGGTGCTTGGGGTCCCGGGTTCGATTCCAGCCCCCGCCAAGTAAACTTTATGGTGGACAAACACCGTGTGCGTGGGTTTTCTCGGGGTTCTCCCTTTTCCTCCCACTTTCTTCATTTCACCATTTCATTCATTTCTCATAATCACCGTCTTCTTTAGCCTAACCGGCATAACCGTGGGATATAAAAATCAAAGATTTCATTTCATTTTTGTCTTGGAGTTTTAAAATTAGTTTTTCCCCTTTTACATCTCTTGCAGGGTCCGGGCGCACACAGGCACATATTTACATTTTATCTTACATACTCAACTGGGTTTTCCTCTTCATTTCTTGAAATGCTTACCTCCGTGTATTTTAATGTAAAATTCATACAAATCATTTTCAGAAGTGCATTTTTCTTTTGCATTCCTCTTTCTAATAAGCCGCGCATATCCCTTTTGTTCTTTTCGAGCCAAACTCACGCCTTTACATTTAGTTGTGTAAGAGTTATTACTTGTGAAAAAGATAAATATTTTCACAGGTAATAATTCTTAGACGACTAAGGCTATCTTTAAAATAGTGCCAGATTTGTGTTTCTGGTGAAACGCCACCTCAAAACAATATGTCACATGACCCTCTTCCTATTTGAAACTTTTGATCTGAATCCAAGATGGCGGACTTCAAGATGGCCGCTGTGACAATACTATACAACATTAGGTGTTTCTCTACCTCTAGTTCCATTATCCAGGGCATTTTTGCGTTCCCTTAAGCCGTTTCTATATTACATGATTTTATTCCAGATTTTTCCCATATATTATGTACTGTAATCGGATTCAAAATTTTAGGGCGCTTGGGGCACCATTTAATATTATTCAATGAAGTTAATTTTTCTCCTTTCTTAATTTAGTCCTATATGGAACTATTTTAGGGGGTGAGTCCAAAGAAATTAGGAAATCAAAAATTAAGGACCACCCTAATGGATATTCCTTTACGAGCGGCTGTATTACAAAAAGAAGAGGCAAAATTTTTAGCGATAACGAAATTGCGGAATTGATGAATGACTCCGACTGAGACGGTTATGAGTTAGTAATGACATTGATTATTTTGTGCTCAGTGGCGTATTCGGGAGTGAACAATATAGTAACTCTGTTTCAAGTGAACCCGAGGCTGCGCCGGGAAAGAGAAAAAAACGTGTCGTTCCTATTCAAAGACAGATTCTGATGTAGCTTGGAGCGATAAAATTCAAGTAAATGCAAAACCCCTGTTTAGTGGTGTCCCGGGAATTGATCAAAATGCTGGGCAATCTACAGAGTATTCGGCATATAAAGTATTTCAGCTGTTTTTACCGATGAAGTTTTATAGTAAAAAAAAGTTGAGTTGAACGTCCTGTTCAGCAGTCAGGCTATATGAGACGTGGACCTACTGATTAACGTGGAACTCAAACTACGTGAGCTCCCGCCAGGAATAGTAGTAAAAGTTATGAATCAATACGCAAAACAGCAGGTTGTGAAAAAGAAAAAAAAAATACTAAAACAAAAATCTTTGTTTTCTAACTGAAAGCGT
Source organism: Thermobia domestica (assembly GCF_964235325.1). Lineage (NCBI taxonomy): Eukaryota > Metazoa > Arthropoda > Insecta > Zygentoma > Lepismatidae > Thermobia > Thermobia domestica. The sequence continues at coordinate 154,713,932 of NC_137469.1, forward strand.
GTTACTTCAATTGAAAACAAGGAACTTTTTACACTAATTATTCACATATACCTTGTACGCAAGCCAGCTTTAAGCGATTTTTACAAATCAACTACGTAAGAGCTATTAGTATGTCTGTCAAGTGGTGGAAGAAGCTGTTTTTTTTTTCTGCTGTTTGACTTATCACACATGTCAATGCTCACATACTGTACAGGAAGAAAGCACTAAAACATATCCCACTTCCAATTTTTTATGCGAATGTAGCAGATAAACTGTTGCACTCAGCAGGCATTGAAGTACAGGGACCTTCACCTGGTGGAAGGCTGGTAGCAAGGGGCCATTACCCATAGAGAGTTTCCCCCAATATCTGCAAATCCTAACAGAGTAGGACAAAGGAGATGCAAAGTGGGTAGCACCCGCAAGGTGAAAGGAAGTTTTTAATAAATATTAGCGTTTATTGCACGGATGCAAATAACCACTCGACCGGAGCGTGTGGTTCATCGGTGCGGGCGAGTATTTAATATCATACGGAAGTTAAGTAAATTACTTTTATTATGTGATGTGGGCTAGTAACTTTTTTCTTGGGCGAGTACACTTTTGTTGCTTATTTGCATCCCTTGTTTATTGCCAGATATATAAAGTTGGACTTTGCGTAGGAAAGTGATTCGAAATGTACAACACTAAAGAGAAGTACTGGGACTCCTAGATCTGAAAACAGATTTTCTGTGAAGTGTAAACTCAATATTACATATCAACTAAGGTTGTATCATATAAGAAAGTTTGTTTGTATTTGTTTGTGTGCAAGTGTATTTTGTACTGCGTGCAGTAAGTGAAAAACTGACAAAAAACAACAAATTTTCGTGGACCATCACATGCAAATCCAAACAAAATAAGAGTTCGCGTTTCTAATTTTGAACATTTGGCACATTTACTGTATATCCTGTTAATTTCTAAGAAATTGGTATAAAATCTGTGGAGACATAAAATTTTAAAAATATCTTTAAAAAGTGTCGGACAGTGTGCGTGACAAGTTTAAATACCCGTCCGTCTGAGAGTGTATACGCGCCAGGAAAATGTGGCAACGTAGCACTCCGTATAAACTGCGATAGCGAAGGGCGCAAAGCTGAGAAAATCATAATGTCACATTTGTGATTGTTTATCTTTTAAAACAAGTCAAAACAGTTTGGTTGAAAAAGCTACTTTAAGATCTTTCTAAAAGTTTTTTTCAGATTGTTAATACACCGCAGCAATTCAGATATAATGATGTCTCACTTTTTTTCTGAATAAGAAGAAAATTACTATGTGTTGAGTAATGAAATTTTCAGAACTTACAGGTAATGTATGCATCTACATATTGTGCACAGGAAATTATTTCATGTTCTCTCCTTTCCGAGATATAGTCCTATAAACATTGTTTTACCAAAAAAGTACGAAAAAATATGCAATTTTTCATTAATTTCTATTTCTTTTCTCACTACACAGTACAAAGAAAATTTGTATGTCTTAAGTATTGAAAAGACAACAATTCCAACGAGGTACGACAATGTAATATAAGTTTTGACTGGACGTCACGGCAGCACCGCCAAGTCAGGGGTCTATCTTTATGAAATGGATAGTAATTTATAGCCTGAAAACTTTGTATGTGTTATATATTAGCTTTATAGCGTTCACAAAAAATAGTGCTACAATAGAAACTACGACAAAACTTACAAAGAACGGGCATGAACGTGTCATCTAGACCTTCAAATTAAACCTAGTCCATTCGATAAACATAACGAAATGTCCGTGCACAAAAATAGCTGCCATGGACAATCGAGTAAACCAATTTCCTAACCCCTATAATATTTTTCGAGATACATTTGGATTCTGCGCCTTAACCCAGGGCCAGTCCAGAGGGGGGGGGGGGGAATTGATGGGAGGAATTTTTGGGAGGAAGTTGATGGGAGGAATTTTCCTCGACATTTTTTCAATTTTCCCTGTTCAGGTACGTTATGTGTGCCAATACATAGCACTTGTGGAAAGCTTGTTTCATGCTGAACAGAATGAATTATAAACCATGACTTTCCAACGAATAGTGTTGGTGCTATAGCTATTTTATTGCGAATCTATGATTTTGTTTATACTAACAGGGTTCATGGGCTCCAGGGGCTTACTCGGTTGTCCATGGCACTTAATGTTTTGCGTGGGAACATATCTTTGTTATCTTTATCGAACGGACTAGGTTTGACTCGAACTTCCGGATGATATGTTCATGTCCGTTCCTTGTTAGTTGTCAATTCAATTAACGAGGAAGGTCCATATAAACCTTGAGAGTTGAATTTTGATGAAAATTACTGAGAAGATTCAGTTCGAGTTGCTAAGTAACGTAGTAATAGTCACTTGATGCGCAAATGCTTCGTTGAGCTGCTATACCGACGCCATCTTGAAATCCAATAGGCAATGTCCAAAAATGCCCTTTTCGCACAAAAATGAAAAAGCTTTTGGTAGATCTGACTTCAACATTGTAAACAGGGATAGGGCATATATATGTGGGAGTACTTTCAGTGCACGATCGCCATCTTAAAAGGCGCCATATTGAATCGCGGTCAAATATGATAAATGGCAAGGGGGTCATCTGGGGTATCAAATAGCAGTGGAATTTACTCCTGTACCCATTTCCGTAACCAAAGTTTACATATCTGTTTTCATTTCATAATTAAGAGCTCTCTCACCTACAGGAACATATTAAAACTGTGCAAGTTAAATTTCTGTTATGAAATGCGGTAGTGGGAGCACTTGCATGGTTTTAACCAATGCAGTAGTAGTAGTTCGATCTACAATAGCCACTATACCAATCAGATCTTGAGCCTAGTGAGACAATTCGTTAATTAAATTGAAATGCCTGTGGTGAAAAATGGAATAGTAGCACTGTAACAAATTATATCTATTTCAAAGTGCGTTATATATGTGAGTCTTTGTGTGTTGCGATTATGCATAGCATTTAAACACAGTAATGTAAGTTAGGTGCAACGGCACATATGACTTTACAAGGTTATATCTTGAAGTTATTAGAAAATTAATAGAAAAATAATAGAAAAAATATTTAAAAAATAATATAAACTGGTTCACATAAGCAAATATTAACCTATTAACCTCTTGCTCTTCAGTTGTGATGATGAAGATCCATAACGAAGTAATTCGCACACAGCATCTTGGAGCTTAATAAATACACTTTCGTCACAATCTTCATGAACAATGACACTATTTTCTACTTGAACATAGTCTCCAGAACATTTATAAATGAACCAACTATTGTTCTTGTGACATACCCACATTTGTGCCATGCATATGCAAGCATGTCCTTTAGGACTGACCCACAAAATTGATGATACAGAACATAATGCATTTTCATTATAAAAATTCTGTCAAATAACTTGTTCGGTGTACCACAAACAATGAATTTATGTCGAAAATAATCCCCAAGTCTCCGAATTAGCAGCTTATATTGCCGAAAAAAGTATATATCAAGAGGCTAAATAAATTTGGTGGTCTTTGTGGGTATATCTTCGGCACGAATGTTTTTCCCATGAAACAATTCTCGTACGTCTTCACCGTCTGTCCACTCCATGAGTCAAGCAACAGCAGGGAATCATCTTTCACAACAGGAATAAATACATCTTTTAGCCACCATTTGATGTGTTTGGGAGTGAGTTTACTTGATTTTCTCGTATCAATAACAATGTTGAAAGGTGTCTGTCTAGCTAACTGTTGTTTCGCTTTGGGTCCGAACACGCCTTTAGGTTCCTGGAAACTTTTATAAATGTGTGTGCCTAGATGTACTGCGTAAATGTGAATTTGGATGGTATATGCGAGGGACACTGATGCCAAAGACTGAACGACCGCTATAGTGTGTTTCTTACCTAGTTTTGACAGAGTTCTACCAGATGTCATTTCATACTCAAACCCAGACTGAGCATATTAAAGATGCATTCACTGTTGTACTGTTTCTCATGTATTATTTTATTACTTTTAATCACAAAATTTTGGGCATTAAGAAGTTCTCAACATCTTTCTTCGTTACACATTGAGTAATCCTTCGAGAGCGAATCCTGTTTTTAAATTTGTTAACCCTCTCATGCATAAATTATGAAAAAGTTATAAAATAATTTTTTGGGTTTGATTTTCTGATCAAGTAGATTCTTTAAAAGAGGCATTTGAAAAAAATAAAGTTTTGTAGCTTGATAAGCGAGATATAACGTGTCCTCATATGAGAACGCACTGCAATAAAGGGAACAATATTTTTTCAAAGGATGAATTTATTAGTGACATATAACAGACACAAAATTGTGAAACATTGTACGAAAACTACATAAAGGGGGGGGGGGAGGAATCTGTTGCAAATCAGTTAAGATATACCTTGGAAAGCCAATATACTGAAATAGAATATTTGGAATATCAATACAATACAATAAAATAACCCGTATTTTTTATGAGGCTTCACATAAAAAGTTAACATAAATCTTTATTTTTTGAGCAACAAAATAATGAAAATGATAGGCCTACAACAAAAGATTGTATTAACCCACTAAACGATGAAAACTATTATTTATTGAATTGTATGAAACACTTTAAAGCACGCTGGACACAATGGTACCTCATACCTGCCATAGATATATCGTGTCTTACTTTTACACCTCAGATCAGGACAACTATTTGCACATTTTCAGTCACCTTTCTTTGAGTAATGACCTCCTCCATCAAACTTTTTCTTCCTGGATAGGTCAGGATTGCTTTCTTCTTTAGTGGAGGTAGCGAAGTCTCACTGCTGGGTCTTCCTCTAACAGTAAGTCTTGCAGGTGTGATGGCATTTCCTTTGTAAATAAGTCTCATAGCCATAGGAGTTTTGAACTCAAGCAAATCCATATATTCATCTTTTGAGTTTTTCCATTAGGGCCAGGTAGTTGGAAATAAACTTCACGTAGTTAAGCCGCCGTAAGAGAATGGCATACGTGCTCTCGCTAGTGTTGTAAAAAAACGGTTTTTTTTCTGTGAAGTTTTTTTTTTCAATAAAAAACACCGTTCTTTTTCATGTTTTTTTTTCAAAAGTCTGTTTTTTTTCTGGCAACTATTATTTATTGATTTATGTTGCAGATTATTGAAATAATCAACAGAACTTGAGTCGAAGCCCTCGTAACTTAACAAATCGTTTGTTTCTTTCAACCTATACGAGCAAAATTGTGTGATTATTCCTTTCGGCCCCAGGTCATTTTTGGCGTTTTCCTACATTTCCAGTTAGTGACTTATTGCTCAAAAACTAATCATTCGATTGATATGGTTAAGGTCTTGTTTTTAAGAAAATGGATGTGGCTGTTTTTTGGTGTAAGTTGTATTGCAGTGTTGCCAACTGGCGGGAAATTACTGAGGGAAATGTAGGGGTGAAAATTTACAAAAAATTCCCTAACCGAATTTCAAAAATTTTTGTATCTAGCACCACTGCTGCTATATGGGTTCAAGTCACCTAAACAAATCGTTGGTGTGTTGACAAGATACAGTGAAATCCTGAAGTCGCTGGCTTCCATTCAAAGAGCGAAAGAAAAAATTCTGTCATACACATGAAATTTTGAGCCTCAGAAGCAAAAATCAAATATGCCGGGGTACAGCTTCTCTAATTATCCTATTGAAACTTTTTATGGTGCGTTCTGTAGGGCAAAGAGGAAGCTTTCAGGTAGTGGTACGTTTGTTTCAATGTAGCCAGTAAGAGGGTAATAATAGAGAGGAAAAGGGAAATTTTCCTAATTTTTCACTTAATAGCGAGAATTAATTGTTTTGGCTGGAAACGCCGCCATCAGACAGACGATAACTATCTGAAAATAAACCGTAGTGCTCCAGGAATATATCCTACAAGCATCGTGGCGATATATAACAAAGTAAGCATGAAATTTAAAAAAAAAAATCTCATTCTACCTCAGATATTCACCATATTCTTACCATTTCCAGAACATGGTTTATTATAAACCTCAACTGTACTTCCCCTAATTATTCTAGTAAAACTTTTTATAGTGCGCTGTGTAGGTTAAGGATGAGGCTGTTAGACACTGGTACATTTGTTCGAATGTAGCCAACAAGAAGGAAATAACAAAAATAAAAATGGTAATTTTTCCCAAAATTTGCCCCTAAAATCTGGAATTAAATTTTTTTGTAGCTAGCAATACTACTATCAGACACACACAAACTATCTTAAAATAAGCTTTGGTATCCCTCTAATATATCCTACAAGTATTGTGACGATATCTAATAAAGTAAGCATGTCAATAAAAAATATATCATTCTACCTTTAAAAAATCACAATTATCTTTCCAATTAGAGAACAAGGTCCACTGTAAACCGCAACTGTACTTCCCCTAATTATACTATTGAAACTTTCTATAGTGCATTGTGTAGAGCAAAGACGAGACTTTTAGATACTGGTACGTTTGTTCCGATATAGCCAACAAGAGGGAAATGATAGAGACAAAACATATAATTTTTCCAAAATTTCCCCCTAAAATCTGGAATTAAAATATTCTGTAGCTGGCAACACTGCTACCAAACAGACGCAAACTATCTTAAGTTAAACACTGGTACACCACTAACATATTCTACAAGTATTGTGGCGATATTTAAGGAACAAAGCTTCTAATTACCAAAAATATATTACGGTAAACAGAAAAGTAAGGGAAAACTAGAAAAATCAAGGGCTAGAACCTAAATACGAATTTTACGTGCGTCCCCTAATTACCCCATTGTAACGATCTGTACTTTCGTTTGTTAAGTAAGGACAAATATTCGATTGGCGTAAGTTGACTTGCACTCGGACGTATAGGTACGGATTTATAAACAAAAATTTCTAATTTTTTGCCCAAATATAGAAGAATTTTTATTTCCCTAATTGGCAACAGTGTGCGTAGACCCGTCCAATTGATGTCAACAGTTAGGTATCCATCCGAGGTATCTACCTCGCAAGTCTTAAGGATGTCTTTCTACAACGAAGGAAGCTACAAGAAAAAAATGTAAAGGAAATTCGAAATTAGAAAATTCTCGAATTTTTGACTGGGGTGAAATTTGAGAAGGAAATTCGACACCAGAAGAAAAAGAAATTAATATGATAAACTATAGTCCAACCACATTTTGGAAGAATAATATCCCGATATCTTAATTAGTGTTCACACTGGAGCGGATTAAACAAATGACACACCCGTGTGTGCCACTTTGGCCACCTGGGCCACCGAGTATACATTTGATTACATTTTTTTTTTTTGACTACTAACTCGTGTTGTTGTTGTAGCTATAGTCTCGACTAATAATAATATCGTTGTAAACAATAACTTTATAAGGAAAATTTTCTCTCCTTTTTACATCTTAGTTCCAACACTGTTGGTGAGAAATGTAGGGTGTTTCAAAATAAATTTTGGGGTTTTAAGTCTTCGTAGTACTTATTACATTTTACGTACAATTATAAGCAATGCATCAAGTAAAAGAGCACCTCAAACAGTCTTTGCTACAAGTGTTCAATGTGAGATTCATTCGTCACACGGCACACATCTAGTCGATAGGCGAGATATGTCACAAAACACATTCAATTTAGGGGAGTCTCGTTTCAACTGTACCATCTCCTGAGGATTTGCTGACGGCCAGATGCAAACATTATGAGTGTTCACGTTAGCTCTTAGGTGAAATGTCGATTTATCATTGACGAGGACACAATCCAGAAAATCTTCATTGTTATGCAGCAATATTTCACTTGCGAAATTGGCACGTAAACCATAGTCTGTAGGCTTTAGACCTGTAGCAACTGCAAACGATAAGAGCGTAGTTGCAAGCGCCTCCTTAATATTCTTCACACAGACGGTTGCACTGTACAGATTCAGTCTTTATTAAAACACAAAAACCTTTCTGCTCTCTAGTCTCCATCTTTGATACTTGCTCTTTCTAACGGCAGACAGAAGAAACGATGCATGTACATGCTTGCGTACAAAACTGTTTGAGTTGCTCTTTCATTTGATATAATATTTACAATTGTAAGTTAATTTTAATAGATACTACAAAGTTTCAAGACTCTAATATTAATTTTGAAACACCCTGCATTACTTCAAATTGAGTCATCCTATATTCAGGTCCTAGTCAATTTGTCACCTCGTGCAATGGCATAATTTGCCGCCTCCCCCTTTCTCCAGAAAGAACAAATCTTAGAAGTCATGATTTTAAGTATGCTATTCCAGCATGAACAATGAAGGTGAGGGTAAGTGTAGTCGCACTCAGAAAGGCTTAAATACTTACTTAAAATGCAATTCCGTTGTGTCTGTTTTTTTTAATGTTAATCTATTATGATAGTGAAAGATAAAGCAAACACACCTGCAGAGGAAAGATGGTAATCCTTTTTATAGAATTCACTATCGAGCTTCAATCTCAATGTATCAGTTTCCAATTCCAGTGCAACTAGCTCTTTTATCTTTATTTCTTGATTTTTCTTCTACATCTTCTAACATTTTTTTAAAAAAAAAACTTGTTTCTATCTTCAATGATTAGGAACTTGCTTCTGACAAAAACAAGACTACTTTCATATCAAAACTGTGATAACTTACTAAATGGAACAGATATTCACTACTATTCGAGAATTGAATTCTTGCATTTGACAACAATCAAGCAATTTGTGCTCGGGTTTGTTCGACCATTTGCTTTAGCATTGTCCATGTGGCCTTAAACTAATGCAACCTAAACATAATTTATGAATGTTGTATTCAAATAGAAGGTCAGCTTAATAAATGTAACTACCATCATCATGAAGTATGTTTCCAACAAGAAATATTTAATTTAAATAATATACTTATGACAGATTTTGCCGGACCATCTAAGCTTGCCGTTCCACGCAAATGCACGTGTTGCATATATACAGTGGCGATTTTAGGGGGGCTTCCGGGCTTAAGCCCCCCCCCCCCCGAAATCTTACTTACTATAGTAAAGTATGTGAAATCTCTTGCAGAATTTTCACATTTTCAGGCAAATCCCCCCGAAAGTTAGCAAAGCCCCTCTCGAAACAAAATCGTAAATACGCCACTGCATATATGGTAGAGCCGGCTCTGCATATCATATATATCTAGTCGACAAATTATTTATATATGACATTTAGAAAAATACTATTAGGCAAATTAGTATTAGTTTTTACCTTTAGACACGGTATTGGAATTTTATACTGTTCGTGACATTATTTTCGTACTTATTAAAGGCCTGCATTCACGAAAAAACAAAATTTCATTTCTACTTTTATTTCTTAGTTGATATTGATGAAAACTGCTGAAACCCGAATTGTTAATAGGTATGGTATTCATGTAACTTGTAAAATATTTGTAGCGTATCAGTATATAGCGTTTAATTTATGCTGCATTTTACGGTGATTACACCTACATAAAAATATTTTATACTTAAATAGACGTAAGATGCATTACAAATGACTATTTGAAAAAAAAACGAAATTTAGAAAAAAACGAGAGGCAATGTTTTTTTTTCTAAAAAAAAAAACGTACATTTCTGAAAAAATACGAACCGTTTTTTTTTTCTATTTACAACACTAGCTCTCGCTCTAGTGGTCGAGATGAAGTGTTCCTCGCATATCGGACACTCTCATCTGACACACAGATATTTGCTCCGTTGTTTGAATCGTCCGTATTCTGAGGAGTATAGTGTTTCCCTAAGTATTCAGCACATTCTTGTTGAATGTCCTGAATACTCATATCTCATAGAACGTCACGGATGCCTTGTACGCTTACCAGTGTGTTGGGAGATGACGTTCGTGTTATTTGCTGAGTACTTCAATGTATTCATGGATCTGAGGTTGCTCACGTTTTCTGAGCGATTTTAGTCTGTTATTTCTTTTATTGCTGCTATGATTTTATCTTTTGTTCTACTTTTTATTGTTTGTTTCTATATTTATTGTTATCGTTATCTATTTTATTCTAAACATTTATTCTTTTATCTTTAATTTTTCAATGTTCTTCTCGCTTTCGCAGCGCTTTCTGATTTATTCGTTTTAACATTTCCTTGAATTTTATTATTGCAGTTCGTATTGGAGCAGCCTTGATAATGGTGATGGGGACACACGGCCTTGATGATGACGTTCCCATTTCTTCCTAATCAATCAATCAATTGAGGTTCTAGTCGAACTTAGTGATATCCATATATTTTCAGTGATATTCAAAAAAAATATGATTGAAAAGTATTGTTATTATTAGAGGGTCTCATGTTTGATCACTTTTTATTGGGAAGGGGAGCTGCTAAAAATAGCCAAATTTATGATTAGGTATAATATTTGAACACAATTTAGCCTTGTAGTCAGAAGCGTTATCGACCGACCTACCTTTATATTTATTCAAAAATTGAGTTACGGATTTATATATGGTAACAGGTCAACTTTGTAAAGTAATAGTCGTGTACATTTCATTTCGTAATGTGATCTCTATTAAATGAAAAAAGAAATTTTAAAATACACAGACATATAATTTTGACCTTACTTCGTTTCGTGTTACCATGTTTACAGTTTCGAATCATAAAGACTGGAAATAAAACATATAAGATGCAATATTTGCGTATGCAATATAATGACAACCATAAAAGTTTGAAACCACAGCTGCATAACGTCCTCATTTGAGGACAAGTCTTTTCTCGCTATTATCTCGTTTTATATCATACGTTTTTGTTCAAAATAACAACACAATCCCATAAAGTTACACTAAAGCGGCAAACAAAAAAAATATATATTTACCTGAAAAAATTATTCTAATTGCTGGAAAAAAATATAATTTACGAGCATATGCTCAACACACGTTCAATCGCGTTTCCACATATTCCATCAGCTACATCACCAGAACGAGAGGTGCTGCCGCCTTGTGACTTCTCACCGATGCTTTCCTATTCTTCTATAAGGCACTCGTGCATTTACAGAAAATTCTGCTTTTAATTGGATAAGGAAGGATTTGTTAAATATATGTCCTCATATGAGGTCAGTATGCATGAGAGGGTTAATGAAACTAGGAGAAGCACGGAATGGATAGTTTAATTTCCTCGCTGTCACTAACATCCACGCTTTCAAATCATAATCATGTACCGTACAGTTCTTTAGTGCAATAAATGTTGAATTTTTTTAGTACTTCGTATTTTAGTAGTGACATGACATGAGAGCGAGGAAGTTTGTTATGGAACTTCAAAGCCTTATTACACAAACGCCGTATTGCATTTGAATTTCTTCGCGGCAGCTGCAATAGTGTTACGTTTTCCATTATTTTTCAATAATGCAACGTGCTCCTGAATTTGTTTGTATTTGTTAACGACAGCTTCTGTTACACGTACAGATTTAGTCCGGCTTGGAGACGAGATCTCATACTCGCTCGTAGAAGGCTCACTGTCACTAATTGGACTAGTTATCTGTTACAAATCCATTTCGTTTTTCGAATATTCATGCTCACTCTCTGTGTCAGTGTCTACATCTAATGTGTCACTAACTGTTAGAGAAACGTCACCATCATATTTGCTTGCTATCATTGCAAGCAATGTACCTGCAAATGTCTTATCTTCTACTCCATTCTCACTCACGATACTATATTTTTCCACCACTGCTTGATTTAAAATGTTGATTACGTTTATCGGATTAATTGTTCGCATGCACAGAACGAATGTTTCATTGGTCCAACAAATGAGATCGTCCTGAACGCCACACGCCTGCCCGCGACACCATACACCCCACTCACACCCGTGTTGCAATTGCCTGCAACAACAACAAAAAAAAAAAAAAAAAAAAAAACACTATAAATTCTGCATGCTATGTCTTAAAACCTTAAACAATAATCTAAAGTCAAGAAAACTAATAAATCTACATTGTTAGTTTTTAATAAAACGGAGTACAATATTGGGGAAATTCACCACATTGTCATAGAGTATTTCAAACACAAAATAGAGCCATATAGGCCCTATATCATTATGAGTGATAAAGCACATGAATAAACAAGTCCTAAAATGAATTTCTTGAGTTGTCAAGTACGTGATATAAATAATAAATAAATCCTCGGAACACCTGCTACAATTAGTTATCTATCACAGTTTTGATATGAAAACTAGCCTTGCCCTTATTATAGACGGAGTGTATTATCGTTAAAAGTGGAAAGATGCAGATATTTAATTATTTAATATTGAAGAAAAAGCAAGGAAAGAGGCTTGTTTTACGGATTGCAACTTGATATTGAATCTTCTAATAACACTGGACAACAAATTTTAACTTTTTTCATGCTTCGGAAATGAAAAGTACATTTTCTTATGTAAATGAGGATGCTGAACACGTAAATGATAACAAAAATGCTGAATTGGTTCGAGTTTAAGTGTAACTGACAGAAGTATGTGTTATGTAGTGTTATCACTCTCACAAGTAAGGGCCCATATGGTTGTCGCGCAAATCAGATGCAGACATACGCCATCTGGTTGAGCATGAAAAGATATGGAGAACACAAAAATTTAAGGTGCTAAGGGCCATAGGGAGCGGAGCGATGAAAGAGGAAACATTGAATGTTGGCAAAATTGAAGAAAGTCAGGAATGACGGGAAAAGTTAATTTCGTGCAAACAGGGAAAGAAAGTCAACCAAAAGAAAGAAACTAAACATAACAAGGGCATCAAGGACGAAGGAAGATCATAATCAGGGTTGCCATCCGGACCGTAGTGTTGCCAGCGCTGCATAACATTGATATGGAAGTTATAGCACAGTATAGCAATTCATGCACAAAGAAAAATATTAGTAACACAAAAGACAATTGAAAAGACTCTGCACACGTGGGTAAAAAGGTTTAACGATAGTCGTGAGTGAATAATGTAAATGAGGGAGGACAAATATAGACATGAAAATGAAGGGGGTACACATGATAACACAGAAACGAAAGTGTTTGGGAACATCGTTCCATGATGATGATGATGATCGGTGTTCTGCCCGAAGGCAGGTTTTGACCTGAAGGTCCCTGAGCTGGATGAACCCATGCTGGTTTGCTATTGACTTCCATGGGATGATAATGACGTATAAAGGACGGGAGCTACAGTTTAACGAGGGATCCGAATCTTTTGTGTCCCCAGCGGGAATCGAACCCGAGACCCCTTGAATACAAAGCGAAGAGCTTAACCACTCATCCATCCGGGACACTATCGGTCCAGTGTGGATATTAATAGAGAAAAAATTTCGGCCGGCCATCCTGCACATTGTGTCTTATAAGCCATTGTTGCACAAGGCGAATGTCAGGATGATATATGGTAGCACGGACCAAACCTGCTTGACTCATCTGTTCTAGTCTCACCGAAAGTGCCGACGTGGCCTCGGAATTAAAGGTATAAATCCCTGATTGTATCCTTGACTAGAAAAATAATTAGACTGAAAGAAGAACCGGTTAATTGACGATGCAGTGTATATTGCGTATTCGCTGATTCCGTAGACAAAAAACCGCAAACGCCGCCTCGCCGTAGGTAGGATATATGTCACCAAACTCGGTGGAAGACAAGTGTATGGACGCCTCCAAAACACGGGGACATTTTTTGTTTCTGTTGTTTCCATGGCAATCGCTATAAGAGCTAACCGAACGTTTTTTGTTGATAAAATACAATGTGCACATGTTTTTCACATGTGTACTCATGGTTTTTCTTCCAGATTGTCCAAGCAGTGATCTTATCAGAGAAGACAAAATCAAATGGCATGGAACTCTAAAATAAAATAGGTACGAAGTAATTTGTCATGCTATGGGCCACAGGCAACTACGTAGATAGGGGGCGCATTTGTAGGAAGTGAGCAGAGAGTGTGGGACTTAAAGGCGCGAGACACAACTAGTGCTTGTTGTTGTAGAAGTGCAAGTGTTGAGCGAAGATTATGTTCTGTGTGTGCCACCACAAAGGGCAGTCAGGAAGTGGCATTGGACCGAGTGCGGGGATACTTTGGAAACTGATTTGTACACTTGTTGCGTGTGGTTTTGTTAATGATATATTAGAAAAATACCACACTAGATCAATAGTGATCTGCTATTGGAATAGGTAGAGCACAAAGATTGTGAAACGTTGTCGTCATATATTGAAGCAATACTGTTTATTATTCAGCAGGCACGAGTGCGATTTACTAGGCGCATCATATGTGTGCAAAATGCGACAATCTGTAGTTGTGAAGTTGTTAGCAGATGTGTGCGGCATTTCACAAGAAACACCAACGCGGGAGGAACGTATCGTTACAGAGCAGATTAAAACACAGTTGTGGAACGAAGAAAGTATTGTAGATGAGTTTAATACATTAGTGGTGGATGAAGATGGGACAGATGTTGAGGATATTGAAAGTGATTTCGGTGATGATACAGCGTTAGCAGAAGAAACAATGTTGCAACCAGAACGAAGTCCACCAACCCACCACAAAAGCAGTGGGTCGTCATCTTATGCTCCATCTCCACCAAAGAAACAGTTCACAAAATTCCCGGACAACTACTTGGCCGATGCATACAAGATCTGGAGCAAGCAGCCGACAGGGCCAGAGCCCCCCCCCCCAGCTGTGTCCTCCTGGGTTAGCGATCAATATGTCGCCGCGTCTAAAATTCACTAGCGTTATGGCACAAAAACGCAAAATAAAAAAATAAAACCGTCGTACAAAAATTTGCAAACGCCGGTATTCCTTACAGGAACACTTAAATAATGCTGTACTCGAGCATTTCATCGCAATGAGACAATGCAATGCAATTGTTCACGACCGCACAATACGTATCTGGGCCATGAATATTAAGAAAAAAATTGATCTACACAACACATTATCATTCACAGCGTCCAGATCATGGGTCACGCGCTTCAAACGAAAAATCAAACTGGTTTCGCGCAAGATTACACATAAAGTTAGTACACGAGTCGCAGTTGATACTGCTGCAGCTCAAGCATCCGCCAAAGACTTTGTTAACGAGATCAAGTCTTTCATTGTATTGCACAAGTTGAGTCCGGAGCAGCTCCTTAATACAGATCATTCGAGATTTGCTAAAGAGTTGCATTCAAGCAGAACCCTTGCAATTAAAGGAAGCAACCCAATCTTTGGTGCCGCAGGTTCAGTTACCGCAACGACGCATTCCTATATGATTATGCCGGTGATTGGGATGGACGGTACATTGCTTCCACACATCTATGTTCTTGTTTCGGAACCCAGTGGTAACTTTCCAGCGCGCATGGTCGCTGAATTCCCCAATGTGAAAGCATATGCAAGCAGATCAGTGAATATGACCAAACGTGACTTGCAAATTTTCCTAGAAGAAGTTTTGTGGCCCGATCTTCAGGGTAAGGATCGTGTTTTGCTTTTGGTTGACTCCTGGACTCCAAACAAGGATATCCCCCCCAAGTGAACTTTGTGGAGGACAAACACCGTGTGCGTGGGTTTCCTCGGGGTTCTCCCGTTTCCTCCCACTATCTTCATTCCACCATTTCATTCATTACTCATCATCACCGTCTCCTTTAGCCTAACCGGCTGGGACGTAAAACTTAAAGAGTTCATTTCATTTTTTTTTTTTTCAAACAAGGATGATACTCTTCACAACGTGACAGTACCTGACGGTGTACAGTTCTACAAAAAGCTGATTCCTCCGAAATGTACAGGCCTTATACAACCTGCTGATGTGTTCTTCTTTCGTCCATTCAAAAACATGGTGAAGTTCATCACAGATACGTTAGTGTTCTCCAGTATTAATGTGTGGCAACGTGAAAACATTCTCCGCCTTCAGTCATTTGTTCATTACTAGTTTTCCTCTAGGCGGCTCCAAAAGGTGATACGCTTTGCGGCTACTCCAATGTGGCTACTCCAATGAACATCCTGGACAGTTTGAAACACCTTCCGCATATTGCTTTGAAAAAGGACTCATAGAGGAATGGTGCAGAGACGCGTGTGACAAGCTTGCTTTCATCCGCTGTGCTCACCGCGAGAAATGTTTGCGTGTTGACCACGCATTCATTCGTGATCTTCACGTGAACTGCAATCTCTATTTTCCTCCATTTGTATTCACGCGGGTGTAATATTCACTCACGACAACGTTAAACCTTTTTACGCACGTGTACAGAGTCTTTTCAATTGTCTTCTGTGTTACTAATATTTTTCCTTGTGCATGAATTGCTATACTGTGCTATATCATCCATATCAATGTTATGCAGCGCTGGCAACACTGCGGTTCGAATGGCAACCCTGATTATGATCTTTCTTCGTCCTTGATGCCCTTGTTATGTTTAGTTTCTTTCTTTTGGTTGACTTTCTTTCCCTGTTTGCACGAAATTAACTTTTCCCGTCATTCCTGACTTTTTTCAATTTTGCCGACATTCAATGTTTCGTCTTTCCTCGCTCTGCTCCCTATGGCCCTTGACACCTTAAATTTCTGTGTTCTCCATATCTTTTCATGCTCAATCAGATAGCGTATGTCTGCATCTGATTTGCGCGACAACCATATGGTCCCTTGTCAGATTCTTGTATTTTCTATGTTGACTTTCGCTTAAGTAGCTACCGCTTCAGTATTGTTCACCCGACTGTGTTCACTTATGAATTATCGTAATTCATAAGCCATTCGCTTCAGAATAAACCAAGCTTGCAAATGGTACTATGCGAATGTGTGCATGATGTACAAGAGAAGGGAATTTTGAGTTAGAATTGGGAAATTTCCGTCCAAAAAATCCCCTTCCAACTGTAGCGCCCGCTGGTGCGGGCGAGGCTACAGGTACCCAAGTACGTATAATATACCTTGAAAACTGCTGTGGTTCATAGGTAATGAGTGTGTCAAGTTTCATTGTAATATCTATAATAGTTATGAGGGGAAGATATTTCTCAGTCCTGCTTGACAATGCCAAATTTCACTTAGGGAAAAATGAGACATAAGGTAAAAAGAGTACAAACAGTAATAATCATCTAAGTATCGTCACTTATACGTAATTCTCTTAAGAAAAAACAGACTTTCAAATGTTACCATGATAACGTGTGTGTGAGGTACGAGAAGAGAGAAATTTGGGGTAAAATTGAGAAATTTCCGTCTAAAAATCCCTTTTCAACTGTAACGCCCCCTGGTGCGATCCCTGCTACAGGTACCCAAATATAATATACATTGAAACTACTGTGTTTTATATGTAATGCGTTTGCCAAGTTTTAATGTAATATCTACAATAGTTATGAGGGAAAAATATTTCTCAGCCCTGCTTGACAAAGCAAATTTCTTATAGGGAAAAGTGAGATATAAAATAAAAATAAAGTGACGTTCCTATGTAAAGAGCTGAAAATGCATTTTGTTGTAACGTTAGACTCTCTAGACACGAGAGAAAATATCACTTGAAGCAAACTTGTAGGTTCTAGTATGATAATTGATTATATGTGTGCGCGGTGCAGCGTTTGTCCCCAAAAATCTAAAAGGGTTAAGAAGAAATTAAAACTATATAGAATGGATGTGATAAAACATAACTCACATAGATATTACAAACAGCGCCTTTTTGCCTGTCGCTTGTGTTGTGGTTCTGGAACATCTCTAGCAACTGTCCAACAATAATCACCAAGCATAGATTTGCTCCAGTGGCCCTGATATATTTCCTCCATCGTAGGTATAACTTGATGAAGATGTTCCCCATGTTCATCGCTGTCTGCTCCGCAATTTTCTGGGAAAGAGATCTGTGTGAGAGTTCAGCATGTGCGTTTTTAGTAATATATTACACCCCATTGCATGGTAGGAAAATATTAGGTACTCCACTAATTCCTTATAGCTATGAGACTGCACGCGACCCAGAAAATTCGTCATTACGTTTCGGAAGGATTCCCATGAATCTTCTTCTTAACTTCTAACACTGCATCAAATTCAGAATCATTGAAAAGCTGTCGAATTTGAGGGCCACTAAATATTTCCTCCTTGATTTTAGTATCAGTAATTTGTGAAAATTTAGGGAGAATATACTTGAAGGCATCACATGTCTGGTTCATACTTTTAACGAAGTTCTTGATTAAACTCAATTTAATATGCAAAGGAGAAAGTAAAACTCTGCTGGAATGTATCAAAGGAATATGTTTATCGTTTTCTGCTCCTGGCTCCAAAGATTTACGGTGTAGCTATTTTTTTTACGTAGTGGGAAGCCTTATCGCGGTTGTCCCATTCGCATAAAACAACAATATTTTGTATAATCGAGCCGCAGGCCAAGAAGTATGGCTAGAACTTTGAATTAGCCACAAATATTCCAATTATATTCGTTATAATTTATTGCTTTCATCAGTATTCCATGTTAACGCATGTCTCCTTCCAGTGGACTGCATAATAGACTAGGATTGATGGCAGCAAATTTCCATTGTTCACTAACATATTTTAGACTTAGTTTTGATGCGTCTATCAACATCCGCCATTCATCGAGATTAAGTTACTCACAAGACCAGTTACATTTTTACAACACACTATGTCACTTTCCATTGAAAACTACTCTTCCAGGGGCTTCTGACTTGTTCGATACAAGAATACTTTAACCTTTTCAGAAAGAGCTCCCCATTGCTTGAGTATGGATGCCAGTAGTTCTGCGCTACTTTTTGACAACCCCAGATCCCTTATAAGGTCATTTAATTCATGCTGAGTGATCATATGGCGAATAGATGACGATATTTTGGTTGTGAAGTTAGAATCGGTGGATGACGAGGAATCTCCAACATGATTTGACATAGCTGGGTCGACTTTGTCCGCCTCTTGCTCTTCGTCGGATGAAATAGTCGAGTAAGATACGGGAAGTTGTGGAACCATTAGTTCTTCAGAATGTGGCACAGGACGAATAGCTGAAGATATATTGGGATAAATAATAGTACACTTTTTCTATTTGGATAGACCTTTTATTGGAGGAACCATGCAAAAATAACAGTTTGAAGTAGGATCTGACGGCTCTCTCCATATCATTTTAAATCCAAACGGAATACATGACCTTTCTACGTACAGCCGGTGCCGCATGCTTGTAGAACAAGTATTACAACAAATATGTGATTCCCACTTCTTGTCCATATCTCCCACTTTACAGCCAAAGTACAAGTGACAGGTTTTATGGTATGTGTGAAATTTCGTTTTTGATTGACAAATGTTACTTTGCCGTAAACGTAAAAAAAATATCCGCACTGTTAACACTTTACTCATCCAGGATGGCAAATTGTAACTAGAAAAGAGCCTTATACAACATGTTTTCTCTGGCAAACTCTGCAATACAAACTAAATCGTGATGTGGTTGATGTTTGTTTCTCAGACATGAAACGAGTAGGATAGCAATAAAGTTAATCGTCAAACAATGGAAATTAACTGAAATACGTAAATAGACGGTTCGTTTGCCACAAACTCATAATTTGCTCGCCGGAGCACATCTGGTGATAACATATTTCATAAAACCCGAACCAAACTTCAAAAACTAATTTCATATTCGTTATCAGCACCCTAAAATTAGTAAGAATTGGTTACTTTTATCTCCGAAGCATTTTCACTGTTGACCAGTGCAATCTTTATTGACATCTATTCTTAGCAGGTGTGCACGCATTCTCTTATCACTAATAACAGAACAGACACAAGAAAAGTGAATTTTAAGTTTCCAAGATGCGTCAGCAATAAATCGATTGTATGTAGACAAACTGACAATAAATACTTTAAAGCAGGGATGCAAATAAGCAAGAAAATTTTACTCGCCCAAGAAAAAAAGCTACTACTCCACATCCCACACTGCAAATCATTTACTTACCTTCTGTATGATATTAAATACTCTCCCGCACCGATGAACCACACGCCCCGTGTGAGTAGGCGAGTGGTTATTTGCATCCTTGCATTAAAGTGTTTTAACTTCGTAATATGCACGGTAAATTATAGGTTGTCAAGTATGAGTATTCGAAAACAACGCAATTTTCTGCAACAATGAGGGTCTTTGCGTAAGGTTTCCAGATTGGAGAAGAAAACTTAACACATTATAATGGACCATGTAAAATTGCCTAAAATATACTTTTGATTTGATTCAGTTTAACGTCCCACACTTATGCCTGCTACGCTAAAGAAGACGTGGACCTTCTGATTATAGTGGAATCCGACCATTTTCGTCGTTCAACTAATATGCACCAGTTAATATCATTTTTCTAATATGTACCTGAACAATCCGTTGGTATTTTATGCTCGCCAGTACTATTAGACATGAGTTTCATCGACCACCAGTCTATTCCATTGCACTTCGAAATAGGTATAATTTGTAGCATGCTGCTATTACATTGTTCACTACAAGCATTTCAATTTAATTAACTATTTCTCTCACGAGGTTCAAGATCTGATTGGTATAGTAGCTATTGTAGATCAAACTACTACTACTACTGCATTGGTTAAAACCCTGGGCGTTCTCGCACTACGCATTTCGTAACAGAAATTTAACTTGCACAGTTTTTTATACGTTCCTGCGGGTGAGAGAGCTCTTAATTATAAAGTGAAAACAGATATGTAAACTTTGGTTACGGAAATGGGTTCAGGAGTAAATTCTAGTGCTATCTGATACTCCACATGACCCCCTTGCTATTTATCATATTTGACTGCGATTCAATATGGCGCCTTTCAAGGTGGCGATCGTGCACTGAACGTATTCCCACATATAGATGTCCTATCCCCGTTTACAATGTTGAAGTCAGATCTACCAAAAGCTTTTTCATTTTTGTGCCAAAAGGGTATTTTTGGACATTGCCTATTGGATTTCAAGATGACGTCGGTGTAGCAGCTCAACGAAGCATTTGCGCACCGAGTGATTATTAGTACGTTACTTAGCATCTCGAACTGAATCTTGCCACTAAGTTTCATCAAGATTCAACTCTCACGGTTTATTTACTTTCCACGTAAGACTATAATATTTTGAACTCATGAGCGCAAAATTATTAAGAGCACATCCAAATAAAAGCACTTTGTAAAGATAACGAGAAATATAAGGTAAGCAAACTACCTCATTAATTTTCGAGATTTATAAATGTTTCATATTCCACATCTGGATTATAAATCTAAAATTTCAAGTATGAAATTGAGCTTCTTTGTATGTTCTAAGATTAACATACATATAAATACTCAGTTGTTTGACTACCATTGAATGGCACCAAATATCTTGTTTTACTAGGTTATTTTGGGCATTCAGAAGTTGTTTTTCAATTGCACTCTTATGAACATAATTTGCTTTTGGCCCAAAACCCGCAAAAATCACGATGTTTCCATCCATTCTATCAGCGAACGAATGTAGTGAAAGGATTCTATATTATGAAAAAGCATAACATACTAATACTCCAAAAATGCATTTTAATTTTGAAAATATCCAGAATAACCTTCATGGATGACAAAAAAATCATGTAATTTATTTGCTTTAGACTTCTGCACGACTTTCTGCTCCTTCCTTCAATATGACTTTTAGACTTTCAAATTGTGCTATTTATAAGTATGAGGAGTACTCGTATAACAAAAAACATATACATGCATAGCGTATGCTGAATATATTTCAGCTCCTTGTCATTTAATTGCAACCAAAATTGGTATTGATGTATCATTTCCGCTTTCAGTGATAGCGGAACGACCAGAGATTCCATCATCATCACCATCATAGGCATTTTGCTATTATCGGCAGGTCACTTGCTACAACTGAGAAGCTTCTATCCTCTACAGTCTTTAGCTAACCTCTTCGTCTTCACGTACGATTTTGTGTTTTAATATTGTCCATTAATTGTAATTCTCCCCTTCTCTTTTTCATGCCACCATGTTCTCTACCACGTCCCTCATAATATAGTTCCTTCATAACCAATGTCCAACCAGGCTCTCTTCCTGTTCTTAATAATATCTAAAATTGTTCGTTTCTCGCCCACCATCTCTAAGACCCTCTCAAACCAGGAAATTCTCTTCATTCTTCTCCACATCTACATTTCAAAAGCTTGTAGTCTTTTTACATCATTGTTCAGTTATGTCCATGTTTTTGATCCATGCAGTACAATACTCTGGACGAAGCACTTATTATCAACTCTTCATTTAAAGTCCTACAAAATAGACTTTTCTTCCTTCTGAAGGCTTCTTTCGCCATTCCTTTCCTAGCTATTATTTCACGTTCGCACTTAATGTCAGCACTAATAATACTACCCAGGTATCAGAAACAAGTCACCTGTTCTATTTTCTTCCCTTCTACTTCTATATTTGATACCAACCCCTTCGTTCCAACCATCATGGCTTTTTTTTTTTTTTTTTTTTTTTTTACATTTGATTTCATCCCATATTCTTCGCAGCTCTTCCCCAAGTTTAACGTCTTATTGATTTTCCAGTCAGATTCTGCAAGACGTGCTATATCATCTACCAGAGTCATAGAGAAATGTTTATTATTATTATTATTATTCACCTAAGGAATACACTTTTACTCTGTCCTTATCACTAAGCAAATCAGAAGTGGTTGAAATTCACAGTAATTCTTGGTTTTAATATTGACTCTCATTAATCAAACCATACAATATATACCAAACAGTTTTGAAAAGAATGAATTCTCTGTTTTAACCGGAAGTGGTAGATTTATGTCACTTCCGGTTTTAATATTGAATCTATATAGAGCGAAATCGGTAAGATATAGCAAGAAATTCCTTTTTGAAGAAGAAAAGACTGTGGATTCAACACTCTAACTTACATCTCTTTTCTTATCCATGTATTAAAACAGGAATAGGTCTTGTATCAGTTTTACATACAACAGTGGATTCCTATAGTTCCGGAATCTTTCGTAGTCTCATAATCTGAAACGATCTGACTTGATCAGTTGTATATTTAATCTTCATTCAGTTTGATTAATTAGATTAACTACAGAAATCTAAACTTGACGTTTTTCTATTTTCATGTTACACATATTGATTACGTTATTCAACACTGTTACCTTAGAACGTTAGTTTCGAATAGCCCTTTGGTTGTTAATCAGGTATGCACTCTAGAAGAAGAAGAAAACCGGAAATGCTAGCATTGGAAATGGGATGCTACAGAAAAATATTCACAATTTGATGAGTGTAGAATGTATCAAATAAAGAGAGATGCAAATGGTAGAAGAAAATAGAAAATAGAGAATATAACTTTGCAAAGAATAGAGAGAATGAGAGAACTTATTAGGAAGCATGAAGCAATCATACTTTTATGTATCAAGGAAGACAAATAAAGAGATAGGCCTAAAAAGAGCCAATTATTAAGGGAGTTAAAAGAATTAAGGAAGTGAAAACTCTTGGTCAGGAGAGGGAAAGAACAGAAAATGTGGTAACAAAATCAAGAGATTGCTAATCTATGAAGACGATTTATAAACTTGTGACAGAATTTTATTCTGCTCTGCTGTATCACTTAATTATAATAATTATAACTTCACAAGTGATTAGTGTTTGTCACATTGGTGCGGAATTTAAAAAAAAAATTGTTCCGTTAGGGAATACATATAGTGTTCTTACTACTTTAAGACCCATTACTAAAGTAAATCAAATTAACTTAATTGCATGTTGTGTTTTCAATCTATTACTACTCACATATACTCACGTATGTTGTAACTCTTCTGCATCACTCTAGTATAATAATCCCATATTGTAAAGTTGAACAGAAATTAGGAATCCATTTCTATAACTATCATAATAAATACTACAACCAAACTACAAAGTTCTCTGAAGTCCTCCGTGCTTTAAATTGTTTATATAAATACAATCGATATCAGTTTCTGCAATACATCCTCTACTGTGTCCAATATTCTGTGTGGCCAATTTGTTCTGTGTGAGGCAAGTGATTTTATACAATGTTTGGTACGAAATTCGTAAATAAAGTACATCACACTCGTATCTGTAATATAGGTTTGAACCAGTTATCAAATAGTTAATAATTTCCAACCTCCAGTGCATAACACTGACACATACTTGTGTCTCAGATACAACGACACTCGAGCATAATGGCATGTTCCTTTGGTTTCCTTATAACTGAGTCCGAGTGACACTCAGCTAATAAGACAATCATACCCAATATAACAGGGGTTTTCAAACTTTTTGCAGATGAGGCTCCCTTCAACCACCAAAATCTGAACGCTCCACCCCTGTCAAAACTTAAATGTGTCAACAACATAGATACACGTCTTACTAAAAGAAAGCCTATCACTATGATAAAATATGTCTAATTTATTAATCACTTATAGAAATATTTCATTAACACAGGCGATCTACATTGTACACATTGACTACACTTTTTAATGTTATTAGCCGGTGTAAATAATCATAAATTATGGTAACTCAGATATTTATGGTAGAACTGAAAAATAAGAGCAGAGAGAGAATTAAAATAATAAAAATTGGCATGTTTAAATGTTGATCAAAGTCAATGGGATGTATAAGCTTAATTTGAGTCACATAATTTATTGCATTTCGGCATATTTTTGAAATGGCAAGACGCAGATCTTTTTCACAAAGTCCTCGCGTTTTCCCTAACAACCTTCGGCGCCTCTCTAGGGAGGCGTGGCGCACAGTTTGAAAACCTCTGCAATATAACAATGAGGTCCCTTTAGCTTGCACTGTACCACGGCTTAAGTCATGAATATGTTAAGTCATGAAGAGTAATATTCTTATATATTTAGAAACTGGTTTCAATAAGCAGGACTGCGTAATTCAATAAAGAAAGAAGAAAAATGGTGACATTAGGTATCTTTGACAATGCCCTTGTAAAGCTTGGCACTTTTCATAGCAAGAATCAAGGAAATTATGAATATAAGATAATAAGGTAGCGCAATAAAGGAATTTGAACTTAAGGTTATTATTTTGAGAGATTTCAAAGTAAGACTATCTCTAACAGTGAGAAATTTCGTAAAAAAAAATCCCGGTATGGAAATTGATAAAGCATCTCTACAAATATTCCATATCCCTATCGGCTACATTCAGTAGAATTTATAATTGTTTTGAGGTTTTATCGCCCGTTTTCATATTATTGTCATAATTTTTTTCAATGAAAGCTCCTGTGTGTAACGTTTTAATGTCAGTGTCAGGTTCATTTAAACATTATATAAAAATAATGTGTATATATTTTTGAAATAGCTTCAATATATTATTTTACGCTTATTCTTAGTGATATTGTTATAATGGCGGTAATAATATTGCATACTGACAGCAATTTGGTTTGCTTTGTAACAGTGTTTAATATATTTCTGTGGTAATCCTTTTCTCATCCTTCTTAAAAACTTCTTGATTTTTGGCTCAAATCATTTTTCTAGTTCCGTTCAGATCATGTAAGTTAATGTATAAAACTTGGGACTAATAATGAGATTTCCGAACTGTTTTCTTTTCTTCTAGGAAGGTGTATGCGTGTACAAAATAGGCAGTGGTATCTATAAAGTTTCCACGAAACATCATTCAGCATGTGAAGCACGCATTTTTTCCTTCTTTCTCTGTCTCTTGAGAGCATATCTCCTGAAGCAGAAGTTCGTTGCACAAATACTGGACAGAAGAAGAACTCGTAACAGCTTGACACTTTGACATAGAATCTTCTCCTTCTTGGGCCTACTCATGGAGAAAGCTAGCTCCTCGGGGAGCCACGAAAAATGGAAGCAAACTCTGTATATCTCACAAAGTCACGTCCGCTGTTTCCTAGTCGATCTGCCATCGAACAATAAAAAATACCTTTTGATTCAAGTTGCTACAAGAGCTATAAAAGTATAATTCTATCTAATGCGTAGGTATTTGGTCCAGCTTTTAATGATTCTACAAATAGAACAACTCGTGTAGTACGACAAGGTGATCAGTCGTGTCGTCTTGTGCAGTTCGTAAGAGCACCTGAACCACCAAATATCGTGATGTTTGTTTCTCCTTAAGATATTTACTAATATTTAGAATATTATTATACTGTCGTTTCGATTTTTTCTTTTTCCTTGCTTCACCCCTTGCGTATATGCATTCCATCATCACATCACGTTCACAATACACTACCGAGAGTGATAGACTGCACTGTGTGTAGTACAGAAGGGAAACGCGGGCAGCTGAGGGGAGGAACTGCGGCCTCCTGACTTTCAAACCAAGATTTGAACGAGCAGCATTGACAGCTGTTGTTGACTTATTTCCAGTAATGTGACGCTTTAAACAGAATTAAAGTAGCCGGCATAACTGTGGGACGTAAACCGTAAAGATCTCATTTTACTTAATTGATTACAGAAAATCACTTCTCATTATCTAATACAGTTTTATTATAAGGCGACCTAAAATAAAATCTGAAGTGGTTTATTTCTATCACTTCCAGTTCGAATAGCGAGTTAACGTCGCTTGATTGATTACAGAAAATAACTTCTGCTCTCTGCTACGGTTTTTATTCTTAGACAATTAACATTAAATTCGGAAGTAATTTATTGTCTTCGGTTTGAATATGTATGTACTCATAGACCTCTTAGATTTAAAAAAAATGATTCTCGATACCTATTATTATTCTCGCTCTAAGTAAACTAATACTGGGACCGGAAGTTGCAATGGGTCTCTACCACTTGTAGTTCTAGTAGAAAATTATTGATGCAGATATACATAGTCTTTTGACGTTTAATCGATTGCAGATAACTTCATCTCTGTGTGTCTTACTCTTTTCGCTGTAAAGTGATCAACGTTA
Organism: Thermobia domestica; assembly: GCF_964235325.1. Classification (NCBI taxonomy): domain Eukaryota; kingdom Metazoa; phylum Arthropoda; class Insecta; order Zygentoma; family Lepismatidae; genus Thermobia; species Thermobia domestica. The sequence goes on from NC_137469.1 coordinate 154,740,554, forward strand.
AGACCAGAATTAGCTGATTTTTTTTAACACTTCCAATTTTAATAGAAAAATAATAGTGGAGATTGAATATATTCTTTGGGCGCACAATCGATTCCAGAAAGCTGTTTCTCTCTATCTGTCACCGTTCCTACTCTATAACAATCAACGTTAAAACCGAAGTGGCTGATCTCTACCACTTTGGGTTTGAGCAAGCGGTAATTAGAGGAAATTTTATTTATTCTTAGAATGCTAAATCGAATACATAAAACTGCCTCTCGCTATCGTTTAGTGGTTTTGCTATAAATACACAAACATCGAAACCGCGAATCGTGCGGTTTCGTACCATTTCTGATTTTAATAGGGACTCAAGGATGAAAGTGAACGGTATTGTTGACACGGTTAATCGTTTGCAAGAAACAGTTTCTGTCTATTACTGTATGTACTTCATACCAATCAACGACAAAACCGGAAGTACAGTAGAGCGTCGATTATCCAAAGTAATTGGGGGACATGGGTGTTCGGAAAACTGGTTTGTTCGGATAATCGAACTGTACATGTTTATTTGCCAAAAAGAAGTACTGTACAGTAAATTTATTCATAAAAACAGGCATCTCTTTAAGTATTACAAAGTAACGTACAAAGGCAACGCCTTATGAAGGCCCCATTAGAAGCAATGTTCCGCCAGCGGTGGCTCAGTGCGGCGACTACTGTGGAAAACTTGGTTTGGGAGTGAGGGGGATGATGGACGGTAGGGTGGGAGAGTAACAGGTGCGAGCGAGTAAACAGTTCGGTTAAGCGGTCGTTCCGTTGACCGACGTTCGGATAATCGACTCTCTACTGTAGATGATTTTTGCAACTTCTAGTTTTAATGAACTAGAGTGGAGATAGAATATATTCCTGGGATGCTTAATTGATTACAGAAAACCGGTTTTACGTATGTTACCTCTTTCAATCTATAACCGTCAACGTTAAAATAGATAGTGGCTGATTTCTAACACTTCCGGTTTGAATACAGGGTTAACAGAGAATATGTTACTTATTCTTAGAATCCCAAATCGATTATATAAAACCGCTTAATCAGTTACAATAATGATCTATGTAACCTTTACGATATAAAATGCTAAAGTGTTTGTCACGGGACATAATACGATGAATTCCAATTTAATTATCATAAATAATTATTTTCTTGTAGAATTACAGATACTTTTCAGTGGAAAATAGGATGAAATTTGAAAGTCTTAAATCAAGTATGGGCCAACGTAAAAGAAAAAAAACTTTAAAATTCGACTGTGTCTCGAAAGCCAAATTCTTAGTCCTTTTGCTGTTATTACAATTACAAATATCAATATCCAAAAGTGAAATTCAAAAGTAAAAGTGATTTTTTTTTCACTTATGTATACTCATCTCACGTAAGTAAATAGAAACAAATGAAAAAAGAAGAAAAATGGAGGTATTGAAAGTAAAACCAGGACAAACTTACCACAATTAAGATGTTTTGTAAAATGCACTGAGCAGAATGGGTCAGTCGGTCAGAGTGAGTCACGGTGAGTGGTGTATCACAGTGGGTCACGTTCTGTTGACTCACGATCCACTAAACCACTCATAAATTTTGACTCACTTGACCCACTGACCCACTCCATCTTTGTATGTATCATTAATAGCAAAATAAATAAAGAAAGAGCTTCGAGAAGAAGAGTTAGGTTTGCAAAGACTTATTTATTTTTTGAATATTTTGCTTTATGCACACAAACATCGAATTCATCAGAAAACTATAAATATCGACAAGGAACGTTTGCAATGTGTATATTGAGAAGGAAGCAGATAATAGTGCGAAGTACGGAAGTAAGATGAGTGTATTAGAAACGGTTGAAAGAGAGGAAGAAGACTGGTTGAACCAAATTATTAAGAGAAATATTGTATCCTAAGGGACATGTTTAAAGTTGTGATGCTACTATAATTAATAAAACTACTAAAATTAGTAAAAATTATACTAATGAATAACATTAAAAATTATGCTTTTTATGTTAATACAAACAAGTTTATCAGAGGGAGCATGATAACGAAATCCTCTTAGTTGCTGCAAGTGATCACTAGCAATGACAGAAAATTCGTACGTTTCATGATATATCGCAGATTAATGCTGTAGTTATATATACCACCATCAATGGCGTCTTGTGACATAATTTTTCGGTAGTTCACAGTCGTTAAAAAATTCTATTCTAGAATTCATTCAGTATTCTAAATAAGAAAAACTATTAAAAAAATCAATGAAAGTAACCATACATATATTTACATATAAAAAGTACCATTTATAGACAAATATTCCATTTCATTCGTATATGAAATCACTTCTGATGTTCTGGGCAATCAAAGTGTCAATAACGCTTCTGATGTTTAGTTTTCATAATTTTTTCTCTGTTGATAATATAGCTAAGCTAATGCACTGAGAGTATTTTGAGCTACGATACTCCTTTAAATGCTTTTATATTCTTTATTATGGTAAAAACAACTTTCAGTTTCTGTAGTCAACGTCGAATTCTTTACTATGATTTTCATGAATTTTGTTGAATGCCATTCTCTTTTTACAGGCTCACCATCAATTTCACAATATAATAAATTAGACTGCAAACCTCTGCTATCTCGTATATTTAAATTGCCATGTATGCTGTTTTGTGAATTGTTAACAGTATACAGGAAACGTGCAATGTATCAAATTATTATGACAGTTGTAGAGGCACCTTTAATAAGAAACGCTTTGTCAAAGTAGCTTTGCACTGTTGTCTCAAGACACTTCGTGACTGTTTATTTTGTATTTATTTTCTCTGCCGGATTAAGCAATATAAGACGAGATTTACAGTTTAGAAAGTTTACTGTAATGTGTTTGATATTCTTCCATCTGGAATTGAACTCGGGGCCAGTCCACCAAAGACATACAATAGTCACTATACAAATGAGAATGACACGACACTTCATGAAGTCAACCAAACCACGGACAACACCAGAGCTACTAGAATATTCGGAATCCTAAATGGAGACATACAGCTTATTCAAACACCACAAAATCTGATTCAATCTGTTAAAAGTGAGTGAATGTGACTTCTTTTTCTACATAATTATTATGAGACTTAATAGAAATGATCGTGTGAACGAATCGTGATAGAATATTTGACGCACTTTCTAGGCGCGCATTTAGAAAATTTAGTTGGATGAGTCCAAAGTTTGGGGGGTCCAATACTATACGATATTACATATATGTATGATTGATCTGATGCAATTCTACAGCCGAGAAACGGTATCTGATTGTTAAGTTCCGCCTTCTATATTCTAAGAAAAAGTATAGAATTAGAGTTTTTTTTTTTTAAAGAAAAGAAAAAAAGTACAGATGAAATGTAACATCAAATCTTTAGGCTGGAAAACCATAGCCTAAAGAGAAATCAGAGATTATACATACTTAAAAAAGTCTTGAAAATAAATTAAAATTTAATTTTGTTCTGCGTTAACGTAAGAACCTCTGGGGAAAGGTTCTAAAATTCTCATTTTCCTGAAGACGATTTTGGAAAGCTGTAATTTTGTTTATTCCATTAGTGTATTTTCATTACAAGAAATTGAGATAAAAAGAAATGCCAAGTGATCATATTCAAACATGGTTATGCTAATTTTAACTGTCAACTCATGCAGGAGAATGTTGGCCTTTCGTCTGATCTACATTCAGGCCCTATCCAAGGGGTCTAGGGGGGCCGGCCCCCTTAATTTTTGCTGGCCCCTCTAAAATTTTCACGGTAGGCTTGCAAATAAACTATAATATGGTGATGAACTATAATATTGATGGATCGGGCCCCCCTATATTTTGGGGCTGGCTACCGGCCTGTTTACATTCCCCAGTCAATGTTTACAGTGAGTAAGTGTTCATTGTAAACACTGACTGGGAATGTAGATCAATGTTGACAGTTAAAACAAGCATAATCATGTTTGAACATTATTGATATAGAAAACAACAATGAGTACTTACGGACTTTTTTTTTTTTTTTTTTTTGTCGAGTTTGCATTTTGACTTTTCTCGCTTTCTGCTGATAGCGGCATTCTTCACAAGTGCTGACGTAGGTGATAAGACAGTGAGTCACAACTAGAGGAAAGAAAGGAGCTTGAGACTTCGATTCCTCCTACTTTATATTACTTCACAACAACGAATTTCCAGTTAAATTTGTGAACAAAACACCTCCTAGAGTATGACGTCGTTCCTTAATACTTTGACCCTCTTCTGCTCAAAAACACAAAGCGCGCATTGTTGTGTGTTATGATAAGTAACTAAAGAAGTAACTTATTCCCAAAATTTCAGATTTTTTTATCCAGGCCCATTGGAGATATTGGACAGTGAAATATGCCAAATTGGTATAATTCCCCAACTTTACGATATTTTTTCAGGCCTTTGGGAGCAGCTAAAGGTCTGCAAATTGTTTACTATAAACGTATGACCCCGGACTACATGCACACACAAATTCAAACCTCTACGGCAGTTGCTTCCTCTTCCCAAACATGTCTTCAATGTCCAAAAATGTTGCTATTGTAGGCCGTGATTTCACCCCTTTAAATTGATTTTAGGCAAAAATGTTAAGAGGACGAAGTTTTAGCTCTGCGCAAGTTGGACACGCCAAGCAATTTTCAATTTGCTACGACAAATACATGCTGCGATATTCAAAACAACGTAAAGGCCTGAAATTGAGAAAATGCAAAATGGCGGCAGAAGCTGCGTCTCCACGAGGTGTTTCAAAAAATAATTAATTATGGTTTGGAAGTACCCTGACATAGTATAAACACATAAAAAAATAGTTTTATTTATTTATTTTTTTTTTTAGATGGTCGAGCGGCAAATGCTTGATCACAGAATGGATTGACTCAAATGGGTAGATAACTGATTGAAAGAATGGTTTATGTACTACTACTTTCAGGGCCGGTTCTAGACATTTTTTAAGTGTAAGCGAACAATTTTTAGGCGCTCCCACCTACATGATAAAAGAGTAGAAAGTTGTAATGACAAAAGTTCTTCAAATAATTCTTACAATTGCAATTTTTTTCAATATCTGTACTCTCACTGTGAATATTAACGAAGAATAGCGAAATTATAACTAATTGACTGTGAATGAATACTAAACGAAGTTGCAATTTTAGTAATTAATAGCACTTTTTTAAAATTAAATAAACACAAGACACAACTAAGATGTATATCTAACAAGGGAAGAGAGGGAGATTATATATCGAAATGGAAGATGGTTTATATATACCAATCGAAAGCACTAATGACGCCTATCACCAAATTGTAATAAACAAATTTCCGAATGCATATACTATGCGCTATATGAATATACAAGGTGTTCAAAACATCCGTTTCCACCCCTAGAAATCCCAAACGATGAGACAGATGTCAAAATAGGAAAACTAGTTTTTGATTTTGGAGTCTTAAGAAATAAAAACTCTTTCCTCTACTTATTTATGTTTATAACTGTAAAACAGTGATACTTATGCTTGTTGTCTGGATTATCAACTTTAAAATGATTCAAAAAATTCTTGCAGCAGGAACAGTGAATACGTGCAAATGTCTCACAATGACAACAAGTGCCGGTTTCAAAATAGAAAGTGAATGCGTTCGGAGAATCGAAATGAAGATGTACATTTTGACCAACCACCATTTTACGCAGGGTAATTTTAGAGAGTTGAGACTTGTTCCGTCTTCTTCCATTTCCTAACAGCTTTCAAACGATACGCTACTTGACCTCCTCTGCCATTTGAAAATTCTGAATAGGACCTCGTCTGGGACCTTGTGGAGGACCCTGGGACAAATATTGTTACTTTCAATCATTGTACTTTTGAAATGATGACTCGTGTTTTCCTGTTTTGACATCCGTCTCAACGTTTCAGGTCTTTTAGGGTAAGTTTACAATGACGTTTTTGCTGACACTTTTAACGGAGGCCAATTTAAACAGAGTAATTTGAGAGATACGAGACTTGTTCCGTCCTCTTTTATTTCCGAAAAGCTTCCCAACGATATGCTACTTGACCTCGCTTGCCATTTGAAAATTTTTGGTAGGACCCCCATATGGGACCCTGTGGATTACCCTGGGACAAATATTTTTAATCTCAATCATTGTACTTTTGAAAAGATGACACACATGTTTTGCTGTTTTGAAATCTGTCTCACCGCTTCAGGTTTTTTTTTTTTTTTTTTTTTTTTTTTGGAGTGGTCATAGACTCTACAATGACGTTTTTGCTGACATTTTGAACGGAGGCCATTTTGCACAAGGTAATTTTACAGAGTCGAGCCTTGTTCCGTCTTCTTTTATTTCGCAACAGATTTCCAACGATATACTACTTGAACCGCTTACTTTTTGTATTTTTTGAGTTGGACCCAGTCTAGGACTCTGCGGGTGGCCCTGGGACAATAGTTTTTGCTTTGATATGTTGTATTTTTAAAATGATCTAACATGTGCTTTCTGTTTTGGCATCTGTCTCATCGTTTGGTATTTCTAGGGGTGGAAACGGATTTTCTGGACATCCTGTATATTCATATAACTCGCACAATATATGCATTCGGAAATGTTTTATTACAGTTTCGTAATAGGGGTTATTAGTGCTTTCGATTGGTATATAAATCATTTACCATTCAGTAGGGGGAGTCGAGGAGTTGGATCAAGGAACTGGATAATGTTGCATTTATTGGTTGAAACCTAGTGTGTAGATTGTCTGCCAAATATAAATTAGCTTCTGTAACCAAGATGTCGTACGGAAATATAGAAACAAAGAGGAAATCTCCTGTCTTGAGGTTGGAAGTGACATGCGCTATGGATATTAGCATTTATTTATTAAGAAAAAGAGAACAAGCAAAAAGTAGTTTCCGTGGGTAGTGTGGTGGATTAGTAGTTCTTACACTATTTTGACACTAGATCGAATCCCATCACATCCCACTTTTTTTTTTTAACAAATTACAATTTTCATGTAAATAAGAACCGAAGCAATATAATAAGGACATAACTTATTGATATTTTCTGTAATGACGTATTTATCCAGTATTAGAGTGCTATTGGTAATAGCTATTGTTTTCAGTTCATGCTGTTGTGTAGCTTTTCCTTCATCCTGTTTCCTTGAGAAAAGAACAATTTTGCCTCCAACGAAGTGTGAAGGATATATACGGACAGAAAAAGACATCTTGTAAGTAAAGGGTCCAAATGGATGAATCGAGTTGCGGGATAAGACATAGTGCGCCTGATAGAGGATATAAAAATATGTATATGTGCAAAGTTATAGCGTCTGAGCGCCATAAGAAACGGAGAGGGAGGGTGTTAAGTTGGTAGGAGAAGGGCTATGCTATGTTATAGAAATGCATCAAATAAACTGTTGAATCATAAAAATAGTGAAAGATAGACAATGAAAACGGTGGTAGTTTCACATATTGGCAAAAGAAGAATGGGCAGAGTAGATCACGAACCTTCGCAGCCATCTTAAAATCCTCCATTTTGAAATCAGTGATATTTTGCGAAATGGAAAGGTAGTCGTTTGACATATAAATTAGAGTCAGCATGTTCTCAAAAATTCAATTATGAACTTCAGTGCTCGTTATCTGTATTTATTTGGAAGATCTAGGATCATTTTTATTATTATTTACGAAAATCTGAGAGACTGATACTCGTATGTTGAAAGTTTGGATTATTACGAAAACAAAATAATGTAAGTTGAACATATCTACCAGCCAAGAAAAGTAACAGTGAAATTTGACATCCTAGTTGTATATTAGTACATTATAATTTATTACATTACTACCAATTTGCTTCATATTGTGCCGAAGAGAAAAATTCCGGTCTGGAAGAACCGCTTCTGCTCCCCCGATTTTGGTTTAAAACAACGTGGAGTTTATATAGCTACCTCTTGTTAAATGACATAATTACTAATATTGGCCGTAACATAAAATCTGATAGATTGGAATGCAGTTATTACGTAGTGTAGGTAAACCACTATATTTTTTTCACCACTTGCTACATTTTTCACTCAACTTTGTTTGTCCACTTTCGTAAGCAATAGTAACTTGAAGCGAGTGTAGCATGTAATATCTGAACGGAAAGTGAACTATTGCAGTCAAGTGTGTTTTCCTGGTAATCCGAGCTTTCAACATACGAGTATCAGTCTCTCAGATTTTCGTAAATAATTAATAAAACGATCCTAGATCTTCCAAATAAATACAGATAACGAGCACTAAAGTTCATAATTGACTTTTTGAGAACATGCTGACCCTAATTGATATGTCACATGACTACCTTTCCATTTCGTAAAATATCACTGATTTCCAAATGGCGGATTTTAAGATGGCGCCGGAGGTTCGTTATCTACTCTGCCCATTCTTCTTTTGCCAATATGTGAAACTACCACCGTTTTCATTGTCTATCTTTCAATATTTTTATGATTCAACAGTTTATTTGATTTATTTCTATAGCATAGCATAGCTCTTCTCCTAGCAACTTTAACCCCCTCCCCCTCCGTTTGTTATGGCGCTCAGCCGCTATAACTTTGCTCATACACATATTTTTACATCATATATCAGACGCACTATGTTTTATCCCGCAACTCAATTCATCCAATTAGACCTTTTACTTGTTAGTACCAAACGTGATTTATCGTGATGAAATGGACTAGTTTGCCATTATTAAAAAAAAAAAAAAAAACTAAAGTAAATTATTGAAGTTGGCTTCTCTTTAGCTTTTAGCTAAAAAGTATTTTTTTTTCTTTATAAGACTATACTTTATAAGGCAAGGCGTGTGATCATCACACAAATTTAGCTAAGGAGTGAAAGATAATTGTTTATACAAACATAGATTTAGGTGCGTGAAACACCAATACACCATGGTGTCGCTTATCTGACCTTCCTTTATTCCACATACCGTTTGATCCGACATATTGCAGATAGCACCAATCGGCAAGAAAAACTGCAAGTTGTGGTCATAATCTATTTTTCATGTTCTGGAATCCATCGCCTAGCGCGCCCATCTACATCTTGACTCATATGTCTATCATTCAGAGCAGACACGTATCCAGGTTTTCTATCCGGAGGGGGCCCAACACGAATCCTCGTATGCACGTAATTCTAATGTTTTAAAAATATCAATAATAATAATAATAATAATAATAATAATAATAATAATAATAATAATAATAATAATAATAATAATAAGAATAATAATAATAATAATAATAATAATAATAATAATAATAATAATAATAATAATAATAATAATAATAATGCAATAGTTCTGTATTTCTCTTAAACTTTTTCCTACTTTTCACTTATAAACCGATTTACTTTGGAAACTGTATTATAGCACAAACAAAATGAAACATATTTTCGAGAGAAATGTAACTAAAGAAAACTGTCTGCTACGTATATCACATAACAAAAATAGCAAGAAGACATTGAGTGTATCGTTCTAATATATTAAATTTAAAAACAGAACGGAAACGAAATGTTAATCCTATTTAAAACTGTTCTTTAATTCCACCTGGTATAATGGCATTATAGTATGTTCTTAGAATTATAAGAAGACAACAGCACATTGCCCAAAGTTTGTACACTGTCTCCAAGTAAACTGATATAAAAGAACCTCAAAAGGGTAAATGCAAGTTTATTAAAAATTTCTTGAGTTTCGGAGGGGAACAGCCCTCAGCCCCTCACGCCAGTGCAGCGCATTTATTTGTTATAAAACATGATTATTAGATGCGTAATATGTAAAATTATATCATAAGTTTTACTTTTAATAGCTCTTTTCTTAACACATTCATATTATCCGGCGTTCTGTCTGCCTGTTTATGTCGGATAAGCGAAACTCTACTGTACTTCCAAAGCTAGCAAAGCTAGCATATACATGAACTAGAATTGTATCGTCCTAAAACAGATAATAGTGTGAAATGCTTATATTAAAAGGCTGGAATAAAGAAAAAGCATAATTACTGTTTTGGTAGCCTGAGAACAAATTAAGAACAATTCAATATATTTCCTAGGTATCAGATTATCACCTTATTGTGTCGATGTGTATTCTTTTTTAAACATAGTTTTAAAAGTCATACCATTCGCAATATTTCTAAGGAAATCGAAAGAAAAACTCCTATGTGCCTCTTGTGACAAAGCGGCTTAAGTGCATGGTCCGAAACCGATTCCCACGTTAAGGTATAGATAGAGTTCCCATATTTCAAAAATGCAAATCCGGCATGCTACTAAATTACGAGAATCTTTGAAATGCTTAAAATTGAAAGAAGTGTTGAATGCTAATTTACTTTCCTCCATTAGATAGAGTTGTTCAAGTATTACGTTATCACATTTTTATTCATTTCAGTAAACCTTCTTCCAAGGGCGCCGATTTCTCTATAAATTTGGTGGGGGGCATTCAAATGCAGAAGATATATATATATATATATGAGGATTTTAAGACAAATTGCACTCAAATTATGCCAAATATTGTATATTCATAAATACAAAGGAGGCCCACATGAGCTTTGTGGGGCGCGGCCCACCGGCCCCCCAGGATCGGCGCCCTTGCTTTCTTCCTAGTTAAGCAAACGTAAGCAGATGATTTACTCCCTCCCCCCTCATAAGCATTTTTTTTCCCTCAAGATGTGTTGTGTTTCGTGAAATAACAGCAGCAATTTCCTGATTACTTAACCATCTAAATGAATGTTTTCACTTAGAGCCATCCCGTCGATTCGCGTTGCGTGGGACTAAAATAAATTAAGAGTCAATCATGAAGATAAGACTTCCATATCAAACATGAAGAGACATGTGGATCGGAGATCTTTCTTTGTTCGAACTTTGATTTTTTCAAATCCATGATGGGAAATTATATTATGAGTACAATTTTCGAAAGTAATACTATACGGTCGTGGTTTATTGCAAAATACTCTGACTCAAAGAATAAATTACAAGTAATAAACTTGTTACTTTTCCTGAAGAGTCTAAGTCTTGAGTGAGACGGAGGGTGTCGAGCGTAGTGCCTCGAACGATTGCCTCACTTGTTCTACCTTCCCGTGGGGCAGCCTTGATTCGACTTGATCCTAAACGGATTATTCAGAAGTCGAAGTCGGAAGATGTTCCCCTATTTTCGCAAAACACTCTTGGTCGATTACAATCTGCCTCACTTGTGAGAGGACAACTCCATGCCGTAAGCGACGGTGGACCACCGTTAGGTAACTAGAGACATGTTACCAAAAATTGGCGGTCCCGCAGCCAAAAATTGGTCCCACTTCTGTTTTGAAAATTATACCACCACCGGCAGAGAAGCGACGGAACGCCAACGAACCACAAAATTATTCCCCTAAAATACGTTAAATCGCCTATATGCGTAATTTGTTTGCATTAAGGTATGTGTAGAAACATTTCTAAAAAAGTAAAAAAAAAATTGCCCTGACCTGGGCGCGAACCACCCACCTTAGGGTTACTAATTGCGTGAACTTCGAATTCGCCACGGAGGCGATTATGAAGACAGAGCTTGTAGAGTGATAAATCGTTGACGTCTTTTTAATATTTCTAATCAGAGTGCTCCTTTAACCGTGTATATTTGACGATAACTGTTTGGAATCAATCAAATGCACTCGGCATGTAATTTTATAACAAAATGGCAAGCATCTATTTACTTTTTTCATAGTTTTGCCATATTCACTTGCTAGTGATCGGTGACAGTTGCCATCTAAATTCATACAATTATACGCACCCATCTCAAGATTTTTCACCTCATGATGTAAAGGCAGGAGTTACTCTTGACCCCCGGAGCTCAAGTATTGTCCTTATAACAAAAATTCATCAGGGAAAAATAATTTATAATAATAACCGCATGCACATGACTGGCGGTAGTTCGTGTTGGTCCCTTTGCGATTCTCCGTGACAAATCAAAGGAGCGCGGATCAAAATGAAATTCTCGCTGTTACGCGGTGGTAACTTCAATTCCCCCCCTCCTCCCCGATTCAAGGTATCTGCTTCGACTGGACGAATCCCTGCCACTAGTGGCACACTAGCGACAATCCTTCGACGCGTCGTTATATCGACTATTGCCATTTACAGGCAAGTGGGCTATTAGATGTTGGCGAAGTTTATGGCATGGGGAAGCTAATAAACAACCAAATCAATAAATAAATCTAAAGCATTATAAAAAAAAAGTTTTCCCAAAATTTACATCTAGCAAAATCATTTGTTGGTGTTTCGGAACTGTAAATTCACCTTTATTCATAATTTACTTCTATCGTAGTTTTGATATGAGAATGATATGTCTGAAATTGTAACATAGGTCATTAATACTTTTTTTGCATTAGTCAGATTTAGCAGTTTTACTTAACAGTCAGTCAATTTGGGCATGTGATTTCAGAGTTTTAGAGATATCTTTAAATTTTTCATTTCTACAACAGTTTGCAACTAACACCATTAACGTATCTCTTTCGATATTTCCATAGGTCACTTCCAGTATATTTCAAACAATAAACTACGGTGTTTTACTCCATTAATCCGAACTACATTTAATATCCAACAACTCTGTGCATTTCCCTTAAATCTGCAAACTTTCTACTAGGTTAAAACTGAGTACTTTCTATTTTCTTCCTTTCTTGCTAAAACAAAAGTGTTCTTCAGACAACCTAGAAATGATGACTCTATACTACATTATGTTGCATAGGCTATTTTATGTAGCATATCATTTGACAGTTGGACACTTTCTTCGTATATTAAAAGCAAGAGGGATTAAGTTCTTCTATACTTATGAGAAGTAAACAAATTCGTTTTAATTCGTGAAATTGTGCCAATACACTAGGTCCAGTGAGTTTTTAATTTAAGATTATTATTATTATTATTATTAATTATTATTTTATTATTGACTTAAGTTTTCCTGAATATTAAGCAATATTTCACAAAAAGCTGGTATTTTTAAACAAATGTGTTCGATATAAAGTTTTCATAAAGTAGTCACTGTCTCCTATAAATAATTTCAGAGGGGCCGCGGTGGCTCAGTGATAAAGTGTTCACCTTTGGTGCATGGGATCCTTGGTTCGATCCCAGCTCGCACCGAGTGAATTTTGTGATGGACAAACACCATGTGCATGGGTTTTCTCGGGGTTCTGCCGTTTTCGCCCACTTTCTTCATTCTACCATTTCATTCATTTCTCATCATCACCGTCTCCTTTAGCCTAGCCGGTATAACCGTGGGTCGTAAAACTTAAAGATTTGATTTCAAGTAATTCCAAATCAAACAGTTGCAGGAAGTATGTCATTTCGAATAAAACAAACTACGTACTCTATAAAATTCTGAGTATTATTATTTTTTATATATACAATTCTCGCGGACCTTATTTCTAAATCGAAGGGTAAGTACACTAAATTCACTCTCTTATTATTATAGATTCATTTCAATTGAAGCAGTTAAAATAGTTGGGAAAAATTAGAAAGCCATACTCTATATTCCAGTGTGCCACAACCGGATAACATGGTACACTGGCGTGCCCAGCAAAATGAACAGTGTGACGCAAACTTTTACCCATTATTTACAAGAATATTTGTCGAGTTTATTTTATTTATTATTATCAACGATTCTTCCACGGATCAGCTGTCTGTATACAGTTAAACAAATAAGTATCACATTGAGGGAATGAGTGTAATTACTTACTTTAATAGTAATAGAAACGTATATTTTCTTGTATTTCCTACCGGGAATAACTGCATCCGGTCTAGAAAGCTGGAAGTAACAACAAAGGAACCCGATGTGCCAACCACACACCGCCGTATACTCATGAGTGCCACAAGTCCTTTCTACGTCTTGGCACCCTAAAGGTTGTTGCCTTCAAAGAGAGAGAGAGAGAGAGAGAGAGAGAGAGAGAAATAACTTAAGTCCATTTCACTTCTATGCTTGAATAAATAAATTATGTAAACCACTGTTTCGTTTTCTGTTTATTATTATTATTATTAATAATAATAATAATAATAATAATAATAATAATAATAATAATAATAATAATAATAATAATAATTTCTTAGGAAGTTGACTGCCATATGTATGCACACGGCTCTCCCGTGCAGCGCCTCGTGTATGATTTTCCATACACAAACTAAATATTCCAAGTTTGTTGTGTTCGTGTTATAGGTGTGTTTGTAATTAGATGCATATGGTGTAGAAGTCAAAACTTAATGTCCACGCTACGTATATGCAAAACCATAGACAAAGAAATTTATGAACAAAGACATTTTTGGCGCTAAGACAGAGGGCAAAAATAAAGAATTACTGGCGGAGTGTTGCTCATAGTGCGTAGGCGATAACGGTTAACAGTGTTAAATTTAAAAAATAGAGTTTTAATTAAGCACGAATTTAACTTATAGTTTAAAGTGGAGAAGGCTCAGGAGTTCGCTAGGATCGTTACAATATCGAACCCCGTGAAATGCACTGCAAACCTGTCTGCAAGCCCCCCGTAATGTTCAACAGATATTGTGTACTAATGCTCATTTCAGTGCAAACCTACATAGGCCTACGCACTTCAATACTCAATACGCAGACTATTCATAAGTTGCAGTATTAAACTCTCTCACCCACTGTATTCTCCTAACAGGTCTCACAGCGATTACAACATTTTTGTGGTATCTCAATCACTTCCTAGTAGGATAGCTTTACCTAGAGACCACTGATTAACTTGGTATTGGATGTTTCACTTTCTTACCTTTGGAGTTGACAGTCATCGGTTGGACATTTCACACGCAAATATCTAACCTTAACAATGTTTCTTGTATAACTTCGTAATATTATATTATTCATTAGCTTGGTTAGGGTTGTTTAAACACTTTTCTCTTTGCACCTACTAATTACCTATACCTTAACGTTGGATAAAAATACACTAGCTCTCACCGGGAACCAAATCCAGAACCAATGCAATTGAGCCATTTGGACATAACGAGGCACATTTAAAATTATATTTAAGAATGGATACGGATAAAACGCACTGAATTTTCTCGCTCGAATTTCTTAAACTGACTCGTGTTAGGCTGCAGCTATTACTGAAACATTTATTTTGGAAATGCGAATAAAATAATGTGTTTTAGAAAACTTTGTTCGAAGCAACTTATGTCCAAAAGTACCCATTGGTCATATTTCTGTTAGAAATAACTTATGTCATATATTAGAATTATTAAGGAAATACTTGTATATGAACTATGAGCAAAAGCGTCTGAGTACTTTCTGCGAAATCGTCAAAAAAGTCATCCCGAAGAATAAAATATCCCTTGTATATCTTTTCAGGACAAACGAGTTATGCTATTTATGAAATACGAACAAAATTGCCTGAGCCGTTCTCGACAAAATCGTAGGGTAAAACTTACTCCGAAAAGTAATATACCACTTCTAGCTTTTTAGGATGATGGAATTACACCATATCGTTAGGTTATTTATGTAACATTTATTTATGAAATATGAACAAAATTGAGTCAGGCGTTAATGAGAAAATGGTCAGAGAAGAGTAAGCTAAGAGTAAACTACCCCTTCTGAATGTTTCAGGACGAACGAGTTGTGTCATATTGTTAGGTTATTTATGATACATGTATTTATGAAATATGATTGGGGAAAATTGTTCGAACAAACGCATCCCATACAGTAAGTTACACCTTATGTATTTTTTTCAGAGAAATCATTCATACTACGGTGAAGGGTTATTAATAAAATGTATATTTGTAAAAAAAAAAAAAAAAAAAAAAAAAAGCAAAATCCATACAGCTGTTTTTGAGAAAATTTAATTATTTTAAATTTTCATCCTTCAGTAAACTACCCTTATTTTTAGGTGTCGGAAGATATAGGTTTCGAGAGGAAAAAGTTTTATAGAAACTTCATGTCTAGAATTTGGTCCAGATACGTCCAACAATATGGCTTCTACACTGAGAAAAATCCATTATCCGGACAGCGGTATATTGTACAAATACAAGGGTTCGTTATGTTTACTAAGGAAATCTGTACGGAGCGTACTTTATCCATATGCTACACAGCTACTGCCTTTAACGCGCTTGGATGTTATATCATGTCGCTGCAGGATGTCTGACATCTAACAATCTTCAGTATTTTATATACGTATACGTATGTTAAATACTTCAGCTATATGTTATATCTGTGTGTGAGGTCCTGACCGCCTATAGACACCTCTTTCTTGCACCATAGATGACGTCATGAAACAACTGTCGTATGCTTGCGAGCTGGTTTATAAACGAGGTTGTTTACAAACGGAAAAGAAGAGCGGAAGGAAACAAAAGCCTGGGTAAGTGCAATAGTAAATTATCACTTTAGTTAAATATTCCATTAATTATATATTCCTTTAGTATAACTTGCTTTAATATAGTACTAAACAAGTAATGTGATTTATGACTACAATTCTTACTATTGTAACTCGTTACAGCGTTTGCACACGTCCCCGGCAATGCCGGATCCGGTTCCGACAATGCCGGCGATGGAGTCGGCGGCAATGTAATCAAATGGTAGCTGGCACACGCTTTCCGACCCGGCAAAAAAGCCGGTGGAACTCCCGGCTCCGGCAAATGCAGCCGGACTAGCCGCCGACATGTCGGTGCCGGCTCCGGCTCCGGTTTTGTCGGCGGCAATGTTTTATTATGCGTAGATGCACACGCAGCCGGCAAAGACGGAGCCGGCTTGTTGATAGGTTTCTTCAATCTAGCTACAGTGAGTGAGTGGCAAGGCGTTGTGTATTCTTGTTTCTTTTCCTGTATTTGGATTTTTTGTTTACTTCAGGTTTTTTTGTTATTTTCTTTTTTTCACATCATATGAATATATAATGAAGAATGAAATAATAAAAATGGCTGTGAGGTACCACAGATATAGTGGCTTGCTATTTACATAAATTCTCAGCAAGGGAAATTCGGATCTTGTTTGAATTATCCAACTACGGCAACGCGTAAAGTGAGTTTCACACATGTATGTATGTATATTAATTTGTTATCTTCTACAGCTGAAACTCACTTAAACGATTTAAACAAAGGGGTCGTTGGATTCGTTTTGATAGAGAATATGTCTTAGCATATATGAAGTCATAATTTTTAAAAAATCAACTTGGCGGAAATGAACAAAATGGAGATACGAGTAAATTATGAATTTAGGATAGTTGTCCAGTGCTTATCCTGTTAATTATGCAACCCAGTATGTACGGTATAAATATCCATCATAATCGTAGAAGTAGGCATTTTCAAGCATAACAAAGGTTGTAAATAAAATTAAAGTAAATAAAAACTACAACACAGCTACAGAAAGAACTGAAAATGCACAAACAGAACAAGAAAATTTCTATTCTTGTGGTTGCATACTGTTTTACCTTATAGATCGTAATAAAAATATGTACTCTGTCTTGTCTGGTATTTGTTCCATAGAACGATTGTATACTGAGTGAATAGGCAGCCGCAATGTTGCCTTTGTAGAGCTTATTATTATTATTATTATTATTATTATTATTATTATTATTATTATTATTATTATTATTATTATTATTATTATTATTATTATTATTAAATAGCTTGATCTCAGCATGTTTCAATTTTGAGAAATTTAAATAATGTTAAAATTATGGCAACAAAAGTGAAAAAAAGAGAAAGAAACCAAAAGAAGGCCATATACCTCGTGCGCACACATCCACACACACAAAGAGCAAATATACCTTTGTGTACTAAAGAAAAGATATTTGGGGATTTAGACGTTAATGCTCCTACGTCACTTGATTGACGTAATACAATTAACCTTGTTCTTTGCATTGAGCTATTTCTCAGATATTGAACGACCCTTCCATTTATTCAAGTCAGTCTGTAATATTACACGGCTCTTGCAAAAAAAAAAAAAAAAAAATCTGAACAGCGCTGAATATAATTACTAATTCGTTGTACTAAGAAATCGAACGTTTGTTTAGACATGCGAAAGTAATTAATAAAAAAATTTCGAATCATATGTACGCAGCTTTTCATATAATGTATAAAACGGACTCAGGTTCTCTCCTTCACGTTCAAACTCAAACTACCTTTCGGCACCGGCATTGCCGGGATGTGTGTGCAAAGCAGCGCCGGCACCGACATTGCCGGATCTGGCTCCGGTTTTGCCGGCTGCGTGTGCAAAGCAGCCCCGGTTCTGGTTCCGGCATTGTCGGTGCCGGATCCGGCATTGCCGGGGACGTGTGCAAATACTCTTAATGGTTGAGGAGAAAGAAATGGGTTAATCTGAATTTTGAGAAATCTTTGAATATTAATGTTTTGTAACTTTTTACATTTCAAGGTACGCAAAATGAATGTTATGTGTTTATTCTTTCCTTTTTATATGTGACGGTTTATTACTTGATGGAGATTTACTACAGGACTGCTTAACATAATTGCTAAGAAACCGTTTTCAGCGCGAACATTTTCTTGTGTAGTGAAGATTTAGGATTTAGATTTCTGGGCTTTCGGCATCAATGACCTTGTTAGCCCGTCACATGTGAGTTATGACGTCCCTCGGTGAGCACACTATCCGGGGAAAGGGAAGGAAGCAAACGGCCTGGGACCTATATGTTGGGTACCACCCGGCATTTGCCTGGTGTGAAATGAGGAAAACCCAAGAAAGCCTCATTCAGGATGTCTGGACTTAAAAGCTTTTAATACTTTTTCGACCGAGTGCCCCTACCGGAATCGAACCTGGGTCCGCTCGTACCGAAGGCGAGAGCGTTAGGAACTACGCTACGCGGAGCCACTTGTGTCTAGGAAACCTATTTTTACTAGGATATTTGCAACAAAATTTATTTCCTTTCTTTCTTTATTTTTCTTTTTCTTTTTGTTTTTTAACAATAAAACAAAACATATTTTACAGCCTCACTGAAATTTAAAAACAGCAGTCAGGGAGAGCTCACGTTTAAGGTTCTTTTTGTTTTGTTTTGTTTTGTTTTGTTTTATTTTGTTTTGTTTTGCTTGTTATGTTCTCTAGTTAACTAATGTTTGAGTTTCTGAGAATTACATTATTATTATTATTATTATTATTTCATAATTTTCGAACCAAAAATTAGATGTTTTTCTTTTTTCCTTGTGTTGACGTCATTGCGGCAAGTTGGGGTGTTTGTATCGTACCTTGGCATTAATTTGGTTACTAGCACATAGTTTCAAGGTCATAAGTTGTAGGCCGCTTGAAACAGCTATTACACAGTTTGAAGACTTAGGAGTGTCAGGCGTTTGACTTGCAGCTTTCGTTACAGCGTCTAAATTGCAGTATTGGATTGCGTCCAGCTTCTATGGCTGGTAAAGAAGTTATATCGCTTTCGTAATATGGTAAGAAATACAATGTAACAGTTAGGTATAGTATATATGACTAGTTTAATTAGTCGGAAATTACTCTGTTTCCTTGTCTTATTCTTTCGATTATGTTTAAGTACTGTGTCTTCATAGTATTGTTTCACTATTTCTAGAAGGAATTAAGTATTAACGAAGTAAAGAATAAGCAGAAGCCCACTTTGATTGACGTTTACTATTTCTCATACTTCATTGGGAATGTTTTGATCCCCAATTGCGCAAACTTCTAGTATGTGTGTGTGTTTCTTTTTGTTGTTGTTGCTTACACTGCTTTAGATATGAGCTCCTTCACCGCTAAGCGGTTAGCGTACGCGCCTTTGGTGTGGGAGACCCGCGTTCGATTCCCGGCGGGAGTGGTTCGGAGTCCATGTTAATCAGTAAGTCCCCGTCTCATACAGCCTCGTTGCAGAAAAGGATATTAAAATCAACTCAGCACTGCTTTACAGATGGAGTTGTTTGATTCAGGGTTCGAATGAAGCTTTTTACGGGAAGCAGGCACGCAGCCAAGGGGTGGGTCCAGACCCCCCCCCTTCGGAACCAGAAATGAAAAATATTAAGGAAAGATGAAACAGAAAGAAACAGATGAATCAGCCTCAAAAATATAAAGCTACAATAAGCGTTTTGGGTACTCTTTCTTACGAGGAGCTTTGTGTGGAGGAAACGGGAGCGGATCAAGTTGAAATTGGATATTATTGTAACGGAACATTCCGAATTCCATCTAGCTCCATGTTAACCGTATGCAGCGGCGCAAATCTGTCTTCAACATTGGGAGGGACGGGTAAGACAGTTCTCATAATTTTTTTAAGGATGTTCAAAATATTTATGAAGTTGAAAAACAATGCTGCGGAGGATCAGGGGAGCAGAGTTGTCTTCAAAATTGTGAGGCGGGCAGATTTAAGGCTTATTCTGGGGTGGGGACATCAATTTCATCTTACTTTCCTTTGTGGCAATCGGACACAAATCATCACATTTCTCTCCAAAAAACGCATTTCAAATCGGATTATTGAGGGGAAAGTCCCCCCAGTTCTAAGATTGGAGGGGACATGTCCTCATCCCCCCGGGATTTGCGCCAGTAACCCTATGGACTACAAATGACGATCGATAAACCGGTTCTTTCAGATAGCCTGTCAGAACTTAAGCAATGCCCAGAATTACCAATAATATGAACCATTTTGAATTTCGCGGCAACACTAATCCATTTTATAGGATGTCTTTACTCCCGAAAGAGATCTCGTTGCTATCCTCTACGGCATTGAACTAAGATAAGAGAAATAGAAAGAAGACGAGAAGAACCGAGTTCGAATGACCTCGGAAGACTATGTCTTTGTCAATACTTTTTTCTATTCTTTTACGCAAGATTTCTTCATAATTCTTTAATTAAAATACTTACTAACATATCCTCATTTTATTGTCCTAACAAATCAATATGGATATGTTGTCAGTAAAATAGTTCAGATTGATCGAACCCCTGGTGTGATAACCACAGTATTTCGTCACGGACCTCCCGTATTGCGAAATCGTGGCTACGTGCCTGCAGGGAGGGGGCGACTTTTCAGATATACAATCCAAGCATTTTATTTCTCAGTGATGCAAGATATAATATATAGTATATAATATGTAAAATATGAAATGAGGGAAAATATTTTCCCGGCAAGGGAGAAATTCTTTGGCGAGTTGGGGAAATTACTTGACGAGAGGGAAAATCTTCATCCTCCCGTTGATTCAAATCTTGATTGAAGATCATGCGAGTAGGATTCCATATTATGCTGTAGGTGTAGGTAGTACACAGTCTTGGCGCTGAATAGGACGCTAAGCTTCAAGCCAACCACATGTCTGTAATAACCTATTGCGATTGAATGGTAATGTAACGTAATGTGCGATATGTGCATTTTCTAGATGCCATAAAATTATAATTTTAATTAAACATTCCACGATTATGTACTTCAGGTTAAAGGAGTTTGATGATTAATTGAAGTGAATAATCGAGGCAGTGATTCTCAATCTTCTTGACTTACAACACACTTTACTAAACCCCAGTGACATCGATATATTTGTTTATATTTTGGATTGCTTTCCAACAAGTCGAGCCGCGCCAAAGCTGTGTAGGCTTACTAAGTTAAGTGAACTAATCCTAATCTAAATCCATTGTTTTCGGGGGCGCAGAAATGGACAGTGACACTTCCGATACTATTTAAATCAAAATTCAGCCAAGCAACTTGGGGAGGGAAAGAGGGGAGACGGATCTTACAAATGATCGAAAATAACCGATATGAGAGAGCGTTTCGTAATAGTAAAAAAAGTGACTGACTAACGTAACATATTACTGATTTTCTTATTTTCACCCAACGAAGCAGGTAATTAACGCTAGTACTAGGTATGTGTAGACTAAATGAGGTGATTTGCTTCGTGACCCTTCGAACAATGTACGAAGCGGATGCAAGCAGTTAGTACATGGAGTTAGCGTACCTAAATTTAGATTTCGCTTTCCGAAATCTTAATGGATGTGTTAAGTGATTTCGTTACTTACATTCTCAATCTCTAAATACAAGGATTCAAAACACATTTTCGATTCCAAACTATGACTCTGCTAGACAAAGAAAGCATAGGCCAGTGTATGTTTTACTTCATTTTCATATACGTGCTCGTAGGTGTTCTCGGGGACTTGGTTTCCTCCCACTTTCTCATTTCACCAAATATTCCATAATCATTAACTTGCTTTAATCACCGACTCCCTTAGCCTAACAGCATAATCGTGGGACATTAAACTCAAAGACTTTATTTTTATTTTCAAGTAATTACTTTTCTCTCCCTTATTTATTTTTAATTTAATTTCTCTTTCAATTTCCCTCTTTTAGGAACATGAACATAATTTGCAATTCTTTCTCATTATAATAACACTATTAAAAGTCCCATATGCAGCTCACCACGTTGGAACCCAGCGGAAACAGATGAACAACGAATATTGTCGAAAATATGTATTGCTTACAGCGGCGTAGCGAGCATTACAAGATTGGGAGGGGGATGAAACTTGAAATTGCCAAGTCTTGATTTTTTTCTTAAAAAATGTCAAGTCTTGATAAAAAAAAATTGCCAAGTGTTTCGAAAATCTTACAAACCCTATGAAAAACTATTACAGCAACCTTATTTTCATATTCGTTCCATTCCATGCCTCGTCTGAGACACGAATAAGATCAGCCCTTGTTCCGCTCTCGAGTCCAATTTAACATCTAACCTCAGGATCATTATCATCACCCACGAAGCACAACTGTTAATTTGATAACTCATGGCTATGTTAGGTAACCTCCGCCAGCTAATCTTCACGAGAACCTTTAAAGTTACAATCAGTTGTAGAAATGCATTTAAAAACGTAGAATAAGGTAGGTTATATTTACTGTTTGTGATGTAGAAGTGCCTAATTTACATATTAAACATTCAATTGAGGGGTTCAGTGAGAGACCAGGCTAACTTACATCCAGGTCAAGATTGAGATTTTGACGGAACAGCATACTAATGTCATTAATTGACTTTTGCCTCAACCACTTGTCTGTGTGGCTTGTCCTGAGACAAGGGCGGATCCAGGGAGGGTCTATCTCCCCCAAGAAGAGGACACTTTGTGTATTTTAATATAAAATAAAACCCACCCAGACTTGAATCTCTTAAAAGTAGCTCTATCTTGTAAGTAGTGGCATTACAACCCACCGCCCCCCAGTAGTCCATCCTGAATCCACCCCTGTTGTATACTAAGCCAAACTATGAATATCAGTCGTATCCTTTGTAACGTGCTGTTTTCATTTGTTTCCTTTTCTTTCAGAAAGTTAAAATTGTCAGTTAGCCTAGTCTCTCGCTAAACTGTCAATTGTGACAAAACACACCAATAATTGTTGATGCCAACTAAAACATACATATCCAAAGCCTACAAAATATATCACATTATTTAAGTTTTTTTCTTTCTTTTTTTTTCAAAATTGCTTGCAATGTTTTTTCTTCGTGCCAAGCATCCGAATGTCATCTTGAATTCTGACCTTCTCATTTCACTACAATTCTTTGAAGTGTAAGACTGCGCAGCTTTTTTTTTTCCTCTCTCTCGCTCTCTTCAGTCCTTCAGTCTCCCCCACTTTGATTTCATGATTTCGCACTCTGATGAAAAGTATTAAACACCAAAATGGAAAAGTACTAATATATAACCTCTCTTTTAGTAGCCCCTCCAACCACACGCCCGGGGCACGTGCCTTGCTTGCTCGCCCATAGCTCTGTGAGCTATATAAGTAAAATACAATGCACGCGCATATGTAAACTTGGTGCCAGCTTTGATTCTCGCTGAGAGAGTATACATATAATGTTGGTTCGAATTCCATCAAAACCATAGGCTCATTTTTGTGTAACCTTGGTACTGAAGAAGACAGTAGACTTCAACAAATATTCCTGTCGGGCATCGATGGCTCAGTGGTAGAGCGTTCACCTCTGGTGTTTGGGGTCTTTGGTTTGATCCCAGCTCGCGCCAAGTAAACTTTGTGGTGGACAAATACCGTGTGAGTGGGTTTTCTCGGGGTTCTCCCGTTTCCTCCCACTTTCTTCATTCCACCATTTCATTCATTATATCATCATCAGCGTCTCCTTTAGCCTAGCCGGTATACCCGTCATTATTGATACAACTATTATATACAGGATGCATCAGAAGTCCCTTGTCATCCTTTCTGAAAACTACAGGGATGTAGTTTCATTGATTGCGAGATAAGAGATACACATTAGGCCCAGAGGGATACTTTCGGATTACATCACGCGGACGGTCGCCATCTTAGATTCGAAATTGTAATACGGACGATAAGTGGGTAGTGTGATACATGGTCATGCACTAAAATGTTCTGAGGATGTCAAATATGCAATCAGATATCATGTAACTTATTCTGGTGAAATGTTATTGGCAGTGAACCAAGTGAGACTATATGTAGTGGTATGTCATACCCTTCTGTTTTTTTTTTCCAGTGATAGAGACATACCGTTTCTGGTTTTTTAGTGATCAAGATATACCTTCACGGAAGAATAAATGCTAAATACCATTAATAAATCCATTTTTTATACGTATTGACGAATAGCTTTGCACATAAAAAGATTTTATTTCTTATGTAGATTCTAAGTTGACAATACTGACATTTTTACCTTTTTCTACCTTTTGTTTGTAAAATGAGGTGTTTTCAAAGAAGTTCATCTAGTTTATATTTTGATGTGCCGTATTGAATTGTTTCTTTCGTATGTATGTATGTGTCGTCTTGTCTGAATTCTTATAAGCGTCGTGTTTTGAGCATGGGCGGACTTAGGGGATTGCTGTGGGGGCAGATCTTACGGGAGTTTGAAATACCCCTCATTCGAGTGTGTGGTCCAGGAGTTTTCCCGCTGGAAATTGTTAATATTAAAAGTGGGTTTTTGAGCACTTTCGTGTATAATTCTCTGATACAAGGTAAGGGCTATTTTTATTTATTTTTTTCCAGAAAGTTGTTCACGATGGATGGATCAGTCTCTCCGTTTTTTCTCCGTAACTAAAAGAAGCTTTCCAGTGGTTTTCAGACATTATGTAAATAGAAATGCAATCTTGTAGGCTTCACACCTCACTGCATTCGAACATTTAGATAGCCGATATGTCGAGTCAAAATCGTAATAAAACACACCGCCTCTGATTTTTCCCACTTCGAACACATTTCCCTGTTATAGTCAGGGGTAAAAGCGAGGGGGAACGCTGGGGACGCAGTTCCCCACCTCGAAAAATATGTAGGGCGTCCCCCAGATCCTAAAATGGTACAATGGGCAGAGATAGGCAGGAGGAACGGCGTGGAGTGATGCCGCTACCTACCGTCCCCCCATCTTTTCAAGTCCACTTTTACCCCTGGTTATAGTATATGTTCCACATGTTCCTACTGAGCAATAAACATTTGCAGAAGCTTCTTCCAATTGCTGTGGACACAAAGTAGGATATAGGGTCAAATTTGTGCACAGACGATGGCGATACTTTGTTCTAGATGATAAAAATTATGAATATTTACTGCACAAACCATAGCCTTAACTTTTCCACTTAGCTAGAAATTGAACAGCGTTAGGTCCGGTGATCGAGCAGCCATTCAACTGCCTCTCGTCGATCAACCCATGTTCTAGAGAATTGTTCAAGTAGTGACGCAATACGAATCCATAATGAAGAAAGCGCCATGGTGTTGAAAAAACTGCGAGAATGTACCATCCTCGGGCATCGCAGCTCGCAATATCTATCCCTGTACGAGCGTGAGGTATTATTCCGCAGTTATTTTTATGGAATGAAAAAGTGACTGATTAGACGTATTCCTCATTTGTCTGCCAACACCATAATTAATTTTCTTTGCGCTGGTCATGTTGGAGGGGTCTTGCACGCGGGGTTGTCAGGTGACCAATTGTGCATGTTCTGCCTATTAACCTTCCCATTTACGTAGAGGTCAGCTTCATCTGAAAAGAGTATTTGCATAAAAATGTTAACCATAATTACTCACTGCACTTGGCGATCAACATCGTTCTTGTGGAGATGTTGCTTCATTTGCACCTTGTACGGATGCACTTATACACGCGCAGACCCTATTGCATTAATAAATGACGTGTGCTCCTCTGGGACCACATCGAGAAAGAAGTCAGCACTGCCGTAGGCGTTGCTTCATCTGTAGCTGTCTACGATCGTCCGCTACGACGTATGTCCACGAATGTGCCCGTCTCCTCAAATTTAGTTAATTACTGTGACACTGCAACATGTAACACAGTCACATTGTGGATGATTCTGTTTGCAATCGGTAACCACTGTACAGGCACTCCTCCCGCTCCACAGTTTGAATATTTCGATGCATTCCTCACGTGCTAACGGTATGGTTCTACATCTAGAAGAAAGAGGTAAATACAACGTTCAATTGGCAATAACTTTTCACCAAATTAAGCTCCATGGAATCTGATTGCATATTTGACATACTGAGAAAATTCTAGCCCGTGGCCATATATATATCACATTACCCACCAGTTTATAACAAACCAATTTAATCCAAAATGACGGCCGTCTGTGAGAGTATTCCCAAACGGCTTAATGTGTATTACCCATCTCACATTCAATTAAACTACACCCGTGTAGAATTTAGAAAGGAACTTCGTATGATGTATACAGGGTGTTTCGAAAGTCCTCTGACAGTTAGAGTTACAACAAAACGTAAGAGGAAAAACCATTTCTAAATATGTTGTTTTCAATCTAAAGTGAACACAATTTAAAAATCGGAGGAGCCGTTTGGGCTGTACTCTTTATGCACCCAATGTGGAATGAAAATGCAATGTTACCATTTACCTGGACCCACAACATATGTGAATGAAGTTACTGTTTGAAATGGGGGCTAGCCATCGACATGTTAGCGTAAAAATCAGTAACTTCATTCACTTATGTTGTGGGTCCAGGTAAATGGCAACGTTGCATTTTCATTTAACATTGGACACATAAAGAGTATACAGCCAAACGGCTCATCCGATTTTGAAAATTCCTTCAACTTACATTGGAAACATCATATTTGGAGACGGTTTCCCAATTACATTTTGTTGTAACTCTGATAATAATCGAGTCAGGGGACTTTTGAGACACCCTATATATCTTATGGAATATATGTTTGATGTCCCTATAACTGTAGTATAATTTAGTTTGTTTAAATTTACAAGTTATTACAAGTAGATTCTGACTTACATGCGTAAGAGTTTGTATGTAACTAACTAATGAATTCTATTTCATGAAATTTACATTGAAATATTTAACACAAAATCTTTTATATTCATGCTTAACTTAGTGACTTTGCTTTGGACTGCAACTGATTATTGTACCCCATTATAGCTTGAGAAGAAAACCGTTGTCCGAATCTTCATTTGGAGAAACCAAAGAACTATTGGAATGCTGAGGATTGCAATCATTAATTTCTTCACTTCAAGGTGCGTAAATTATATCTAGGTATATTCTGTGTTTATTGTTATAATTACTATTACTATTATTGGGTTTAGAATCAATCAAGTACTTCATGATATTTTAGAGGGATCAAGATGGCTGCCAGATAGATAAATATTTGAGCGTCAGGCCCTTATTTCTTTTCAATTTTATATTTAATCAATGTCTATCCCCCCCCCTCATTATTCCACCAAATCGTATTCCAAGATCATCAATTTTCAATACTCATTTGTGACTGTCAGCATACATAGCATAACCGTAGGACGTAAAACAAAGATTTATTTTTATTTTTCGTTTTCATGTCTTTTCTCCATAGCTGTGAAAAATAACGCCTTCAACATCATAAATTTGTATGCTACTTGCCTGCTTTCGTGCACAGTAATCAACTATTTGGACATTACGAAGCAAAGCAGGTCTACGTTGCAGTTAGCATAGTTTTGAAAGGATGTGACATAATGATATTGGTGTTGCGATGTTGAGCCTAAACAGTGCAAGTAAATAAATCTGTAACAATTGTATTGGTGTTTAGCTTACATGTCCTCCAGACGGGCCATTTTTTTTTTTTACATCTTGTTACTTCTACTCTATATGAGGGGTCGCGGTGGCTCAGTGGTGGAGCGTTCACCTCTCCTGCGTGGAGTTCCTGGATCGATCCCAGCACGTGCCAAATGGGCTTTGTGTTGGACAAACACTGTGTGTGGTTTCCTCGGGGTTTTCCCGTTTTCTCTCACAGTTTTCATTCTACTATTTCATTCATTCTCATGATTATAGTCTCCTTTAGCATACCCGGCAAAAGCGTGGAACGTAAAACTCAAAGATTTCATTTCATATAAACTTTGGTGCAAAGTAACCCCATAGATGAAGATATTTTGCACCACATACAAAAAAGTATGTTCAACATACTAACATAATGTTTGTTTGCAATGTTTTCTCTCCTGTGTTTATACATTTCACTTTTTACACAAAACTGCATGTGTAACGAATTTTTGTTACGAAATTCGAGACGAGACATAGCTCTTCCAATAGAAACAGATACAGTTTTCGAGACGAGACAACTTTCGCGACACCTTTGCGAGAGGTGACAGTCTCAAATCATTTCTCGTGCGTTCCCTAGCCCATATCGTGCGTTATCAAAAAGCATGTTAATGAGAAATAACAACATGTAAATACAATATAGGTAGTTAAAAACATTTTTGTTTTCATTCTTCAGTAATGCATTATTATTAACCTCAGTATTTTATAGTCCATTCTTAATCTTAAGGTGATATATAATTAAGTTTTGAATTCGGTTAACTTATTTTGTTTCTCAAATTGTATTAAAAATGTATGTACAAACATGTTTATTTTCATTCTTGAGTGCTTAAAGTCACTATAGTTATTAAACATAGTAATTAATATTGTACTCTTAACGTTAAAATAATATACAGTTAACTTTTGAATTCAGTTAACATTTTTCTTACTGAAATTGCTTTAAAAAGTATGTAAAAACTTTTTTATTTTCTTTCTTGAGTGCCAAAAGTGATGCACAGTTATTAAGATTAGTACTTTATACTCTATTCTTAATTTTAAACTGATAAACAGTGCGTTTCTGAATAAATTTTGTCAAGTTATTTGAGTGACGAACACTGGTACAAAACCCTAACTACCACTGGAACATTTCGATTTTGAGATGACTACTACCGGTGCAATACAAGGGATTTTAAAATATTGTTTTTCCTTCAACGGCTATTCGATTTTGAATTCTGACTACATGGTCATATATAGGAAGGATCAGTGTCTCTTTCCAACTATGGTACAGCTCCGACCGATTCACGGTGCTCACAGAAGAGACAAAAGAGTATGTTTTCAACCTTAAAGTAACGACCACTGGTGTTTTTGCCCTGGTATGCAAAAGTAAGTGGGTACCCCAATGGGGTAGAGGGGTACTATGCGGTACCTAATTTCTGCATTTTAGATATATGGAAATACATGTGTCTAAAATGTAAAGAACTGATATTTGTTTACCGAAAACTGCAACTCGGTAAGCCTTACGGATACCGAGATATGGGAAAATAAAGAGCGACACGATATGTATGTGGGGCTTGCATACTTGAAGGTACAATTTGGAAAATGAATTCAAATATGACTAACGGCTATCAAGATATTGTCAAATAAAGAGAGGACCAATACAGGTATGGGATTTTCGTATTAGATGATAAAATTTCCGAAACCGGTCATGTAAAGTTGTAATATGCCATTACAGTCTAATGATATTATGTTTTAATAGGAGGGTGCCCGAAATTTTTTGCGCCGACTGTACCTGACGTTTAACAAAAAATTTCTGGCTGTTCATATAATTCGTAATTTTATTTGTTATTCTATTTCAAATTAACATGGAAAAACTGTAAAAATTCATTAGGAATTATAGTTTTGGGAATCAATACCTTTATTTATATTTTGAATTGGTTATAAGTTTTGTATATGGATATGTAAATGGATTATTACAATTCTTACGGTGTCAGTGCTATCTGAAAATATAGATCCACTATTGGACGGAACTGTCCAGATCAAATAACCAATCTAAAATTCGACAGAATTTTCAGGACCACCCTTCACCTTTCTTTTAGATACCTAGGTCCTTCTAAAATCTAGTTTAAGCCAGTTTTTACCAAATTTTATTCGTTTCAAAGCCCCATCGCCAAAATGCTTAGTTTTGATTGGCTGATAAACCCACGCGATGATATTAGGGCGCAATTATTCCATTCCAAGCCGGAAAATCTTGCTGACAACAGCCAGATTTCGATCGTCGAGCTTAAAAGGTCGCAACGGAGTGAGAAAGCTGCAAACAAGGTAATATTTGGGAGTTTTTTAACCTAAAATCGTTGGAAGTCTTTAGGAGCCAAAAAACTATTAAATTTCATACTAAAACTGAACTGAAATAGGAAGTGCAACATTGCAACGCCATGTTGAGCAGATATTGTTAGTTATGGACAGGCTTTGTAAAGTGCATCAGTTTGCGAGTTTTCTTAGGAATCTATAAACAGTTTCGGAGGAGTGGTGTTTTCTCCCTTAAAATATTCTTATCCTTAAAATTATTCCTTTTCTAGTTACGTAAGGCCTGCCTCCCTACCGTTTGTGTTCGTGTATGTAGTGGATGTGATTTCTTTTTGTATTTATCTATTAGTAACATGGCGGTATTTAATTTTGTGGTAGTCAGTCCAGTAATCACAATGCACGTGTAAATTTCAGTAAGGGCTCCTATCTGACTCCCAAATTGGGAGTCCGGCTTCCAGCGGGATGAGTTGAACATGTAGTTTGTTCCGGGTTCCTGCCCCTTCAGGGCAGGGGTCCTATTGCTAGCTAATACTCCGATATGTCCCCTCAGGGCATCGATTAAACAGGTTGATTTCAAGAATATGATTTAGTAAATATAAGGGCCAGTTGGCCCTGTTCATTTCTTTTCTTTCGTTACCTTTCATAGAGCCGATTTAACATGGAAAAATCTGAATGATTTCTGTGTATATTTATTAGTATAACATGCATTAATGTAGTGTGTAGTATGAATGTGGCATGATGTGTCTTGTAGTTCGAGTAGTATGTGTATATTTGTAATGTAGTATCAGTGATAGTGATAATTAAGTGATGAAAGAGTGTGTTGGACAGTGTAGTATTTACTATGCGATAAATTTTTATTACTCCGTCATTAAGTGAACGTAATATAGTATAATAATTCCGTGTACAAGGTCACATTCAGTTGTTCAAGGGTTCATTATATCGTCGCTAGCCCTAGTGTCAAAAGTCAGTAACTAACCGCCATTCTTCTGTCGAGGTGCTTAGTGATTTAGTTTTCGTGAAATTGACCTTTCTTTTCAAAATAAAACCTGGAAGGTATAATTCACAGCCTATATGGATGTACAGTTAGGTCAAGTGACCCAAAATTAATATATTCTAAAAAATTTCAACATTCTGCCTAGTCTAGAAATCTAAATATTTAAATAAATAAACAATACGTAAATGTTTAACAGAAGTCGGGCGATATGATGCTAGTTCTTCGCTTTGAAATTATATTAGATGTTCATTTTTCTTCGTGGCTGCAGAAGCTTATTGTTGTTGCAGAATTTCATAAACATTAAACATTATCGCAGATAATTCTATTTTCAGTGAACATACATAGGATTTTTTTTTCTTTCTTCTTAATAAAGCTACCAGGTATTACATAGTATTGTGTGTGGGATGAAAGAGTCTTGGGTTCGAGTGAGGTTGTCGTGCGGTGATCGGAGCGGGAAATGTTTGTAGTGATTATAGATTTTAAAGTATTATGATGAAATGTGTAAATAGGCTGGGCGTAGATAGAGGAAACAGGGTGTTTGTAGAATATAGCGTCGTGGCAAATGAATATTAATGTGAATATGAATATTAATAAGTATATGAATATTGTAGTAGATGAATATAGAATATAGGACACCCATATAGTTAAATATATAGTAGCCCAGTGAATACTTCGCCGTGTGTTGATATATATAGATATTGAATAGATATGTGTGGCTACAAACATCTCAAGTTCTGACCCCTGCGCCATAATATCACGCGGACCGGAGGGCGATATATAGTCGGACTACGGTAATACTTTGTAGTTTTATGTGTTATAATAATAATCAACCATAGTAATACCATCTGATAGAATAGGTAGCATCATATAATCGCAGACTAGACATATTGAATAATAAATTATGAAAAGACAGTAGTAGTTATACAACAGGGCTGTAGTGAGTTATATTTTCTGGTCGGTTTTTAAAATAGAATATCCTGCTCCGTGAGATTTTTTTTTCCCACGTTACCTACTCGGGCTAGCTTACAATGTTCATGGAGGCGACAGCTCTGACTGGGTACAGAATCAAAACAATTAGTTATTGAAATTTATTTCACGTACCCGGATGTCGACCCCTAGTCCCTTTAAGTATTTTCATTTCTTTTCTTAGTTTAATTAGACGAGGGAAATTAACGACATCCCAGACTGTGGCGTGTCTGCGCAGGGTAGCTATCGGTGAGGTTTGGAATAGAAATCACCGATCCAAAATTCAGTTTATTTAATTTTTTTTTTATTTTGGCAAATCACTAATTAGAGATATCTTAGCTATTACTCTAATTTCATTACTATTCTGGAATCTTCTAGTTTCCAAGAGGTCGGATGATTTTTTTTTCTTTTGAAATCCTAAATTAACGCCGTCTCTAACCTTCCGGAGGATTTCGGGGTCTGCAAGGGTGTTGACCGGATACGGTGAGTGGTGGGATTTCCCTAAAGCCTTTGTCTTTCCGAAAATCCCATTGTGGACACAGACTTGTCTCATCTTCGCAGACAGTTTTATCGGCTATTTATTTGGTAAGCCGAACCCTTTTTGGCATGTTAAGAATATTTTGGCTATGGATTTTGTTGAGAGCGAAATTCGACTTCTAACTTTGTAGCGTTAGTTATTTCTCACTTAAGTCTTTGGCGCCCCTATTCTTCGTCTTCCTTCTTCTCTATCTCTCTCTCTGTCTTCATTTCTTCAAGTTTTTTTTAATTTTTTTTTTTCAACCTTCCCCCCCCCCCAAGATTTTGAACTTGTTACTTACGATTTATTTAACGTACAACTCTGATCTGAAATTACCAGCTGAGACGTTGCAAGACACGATTCATGAATGGAGTAGATAATGATTGGGTCCTCCATCACATTTTGACCTATCGCTGAAATGAACAAAGACTTAGTATTTGACGACACTTCGATTACGTTCTTTCACCGTCGTTCGTCTTAAGTTTTCTTTTAATCCATTGGTCACTTTCCTTTCTGTTTTGGTTTTCAATTACCTTGTAGTTAACCTGGGCCCAGAAATTGTATTTTGATTTACCTAGTTATATCTAGAAATGCTCTGTGTTACGTGCCTGCCTTACAAAGTTTTTTTTTTCCTTCATGATTTAAACACGAATTGATTATATAAAAGTTAAACATTTATAGACGCGCGGTATCAGATAAAATTTAATTTGTTTCCAAATGTAATGTTGGAAGTCATTTGTTTTCTTGGACAATGTTGCAACCTTCTTAGAATTTATTGTAGGGGTGATTAATTTAAATGTGTGCGCATTTATTATAAATATATATATATATATAGAGAAATAAATACTTCGAAATGTATGTGTAATTAGTATGTGAATATGATGTTAAAGTAAAAGTATGATATTAAATGTATTATGAATATATGTAAGAGCGCTCGTGTCTGTCCCCCTAGACGTGTATTGGTTGCTATAGTTTACCAGAAGTCTTCCGACGAATTTAAGAATGTAGATTTTGTTAAGAATACCGCCGTGCACTTAAGTAATTTTCCTTTTCTTCTGAATCAATGTAAGTGATAACCTCTGTAATTATATAATGGCATGCATTGAAAAAATATCGGCAGGTCTAAACGTAACCCACATCATAACAAATATTATCCCTGAACAATTAACCTAAAACCATTGTGGAAAGTGTACCTTGAATCCGTCTCACCTTCATATGTATCCTATGACTTGACCAGTTTTTTTTTTATCCTCAATTTGAACCATCATACTCCGTACACCTGTGGAAGATCATTTTTTTTCCTAAATCCGAACCATGCATATAAACGTATACGAAAGTGATCCTAATGAAAGGTCTCGTGAAGTGTCCCAGTGTTGGATAAATAACTTGAAATTATTCGATTAATAAATTTGGAAATAGACCGTCTAAGAGGAGAAACTTCCTCTAGTGAAAGTGATTTTCTCGAAATCCCTAGATGGATATAAACGTAGCAGTGTGCGATTGCAGATACAATCTGTTAAGAGTTATAAACCAAATATAGTCGATGAATGTTTTTTTTTCGTAAACCACTAGATATATATATATAGATATATATATATGTATAAACACAAATTAAGTTAAATGGAGCGAAACGTTTTGGACACTACGACTAGTGCGTGAGTTGTGATTTGGACGCTCGAAATTATTAATATTTTAATATCTCAACGTGAGGTAGAGACTCATATAAGTTCTAATACACCAAAACGTTTTTTTTTCTTTCCTCTTTGTCTAATTTTTTTTTAAAGTGAAATAAGTGTCTTATTTGCGTATGTCGCAAATCATAATTTTGCTTTAGCATGCCTAAGATATGATACATGTAATTATTTTTTTTTCTTTCTTTTTCATTTGTCAATATGATTGAATATATAAAAAATTACTAAAATATAATACTATGTACTCTATTAATATATAACTAAGAATTTGTGCTTTTAATATTTATTTTCTTCATAATTATTTGTTTTGTCCTTTTTTTTCACTATGAATGTAATAAACTATTTGTACCCTTGTAGCTAGTTGATTTTCCTTTAAACATATATACACTGTCCTGAGTGAGTGAGCGTGTGAATGCATGATAGATTTAATTTAAGTAATTTTAGTGATATCATTTGTCATATTAACATCTGTAATATATGTGTCATGTTTTAATATATATGTTAAGGTAAATAACCTAGGTTATGAAGGACCGTCACTAACGGTTTAAATCGGCTCGAGGAGTGAAGCAAAAATAGCAAGAATAAGCCTAAATACGACATCTTTCTTCCAGGAAGTTGAGATTCTTATTGATACGATACCTAAATTTATATTGAGTTAATAAGTTTTTTTTTTTCCTTTCCTTGGCTAATTCATATGTGTGGTCGATCCTAGAGGACAGAGTTCAGATGCTGGATAGTTATCAGTCACCGGTCGGAATAACTTTACAAAGAATTAAATTTCACTTTTCTCATTTCCAGGTCTAGGTCTGGGCAACCCCATGATCGTGGTGCCTGGAGCTAGGTCTGGGTGGTATGAGGGAACATGTGTCTATTCCGAAGCATTCCAAAATTGATTAGTTGTTAATAACATTTAGAATGATTCATCTTTCAACGACTTTCCCGACCTTTTACTATATTTCCGGAATTATCCAGTAATCTGTTTCTCATTAAAATACCCTATTTCTTTTCTTTCTTCTTTACCTACCTCCTTCTTTTACCCTTCTACTTTCTTCTCTTTCTTTCCTATTTCTAAATGAAAGAAAACGGAGTCATGATTGAGAGTAGTCGCTATTGGCACGGTCAATAAGTTGTTTCGATGAATTTTCTTCGGGAGTCCGATATGGAATAATTAACAATAACAAAAGGTTTATTGGAAGTTACTCTATTGGAAAATAATCTGGATTTCAATCAGTAAGTGATCTTTCGTAATCGTCCTCGTTAAAGAAAATTAATTTTAGCGACTCCTCTCCAACCTCTACATTAGCTTTTTTATCTTCGTTTTTCTTTCAACGTTTTTCTTTCAAAGTTAATAAACACCAGTAGCAATTCCATCTTCAAGTAATTAGATATTTCCATGGGGTGTTAGAACATCTTACAGTCTACCAAGATTAAATTTTAAAAGCTTTTGAAAATATAACTTGACATTTGTAAAGAGTATTAGAAATATGTATTTACCTAAAACTTGCAGCTAGTACATCTAACATATAGAGAAACACCGTGAAATAAAAGAGTATGAGATGTTGAAACTTCGGAAAAATTATTGGTCCCAACAAAATTAAATAAGATGGTATTTCTATGGGTTAAGTGAGTACCTCAGTACAATTTCGATGGAAAGATTAGTTCTAGGTTTTCTTCAGGCAGTTCCAAAGGTTCATCGAGCTGTGTAAAAGAGTGAAAATTCCCTGTGAATATCTAATATAGTAACCAAAATATAACGAGTCATTTATTTTATGACGTAAAAATAGAGATCTTTAAGGATTTGTACTTCTGGGTCTTTGCTATAAGAAAGAAATTCAAAAACCTACTGTATATACCTTAATATACAATTAAATCAGTGAGGACACAGTAACTTAGGGGTGGGGTGTGTACCTAGTATGTTTTGCAGAAACTACACTGGAGTATTCTCTTAATCCACAGAGATACGATCACACTTAACTGCCCATTTATTTTAAAATGAAATTAAGGCAAGTGAATGTTGATGATAGAATTGATGGAGTGTAAAGGTGGGAGGAAACGGGAGTACCCCGAGAATACCCACGAATACAATGTCGACTACAAACTGACTTGGACACGGATCAAACCAGGGACCCAATACACCAAAGGTACGCACTCTACCACTAAGCCACCGTGCCTCCACCCATTTAATTGTCTATTAAGGTATATACGGTAGTTTTCTGAAATTTCTTCTTCTTACAGCAAAGACTCAACAGTACAAATCCATGTGGGTCTCCATTTTTACGACGTCGTAAAATACATAATTACTTATATCTCGGTCGCTATATTAGATATTGACAAAGAATTTTCATTCTTTTTGTACGCTAGGAATTATCACGCTTGGATTTACCCGAAGAAAACTTCGAGCTGAATTAATCTTTCGATCGGAATTGCCCTGACGAGTGTGAGGTACTCACTTCACTCATATAAGTACCATCTTATTTAACTTTTATTAAGATCAAAAGTTGTTTTATGAAATTTCAAGATCTAAAACTCTTTTATTTCACGGTCTCTCTCTCTAGCTGTAAGATGTACTGGCTGGAAGTTTTGGGTAACTCTATTCTCTTTTCTAATACTCTTTACAAATGTCAAATTATATTTTCCAGAGCTTTTAAAACTTAATCTTTTTAGACCCATGATGTTCTAAAACCCCATGAAAATACCCAGTTACTTTAGGATGAAATTGCTACTGGTGCTTATTCAGATTTCATGATCGGTTTCGGAAATTTTACCACCTAACACGAAAACCCCATAACTGTGTGGGTCCTCCCTTTATTTGACAATATCTTGATAGCCATTAGTCATATTTTCATTAATTTTCTAAACTACTGTCAAGTATGGAAGCCCCACATACCTATGGTGTTCCTATTTATTTCACCATATTTCGGTAACTGTTAAACGTACCGACTTGCGGTTTCGGTAAACACACACCTGTAACGTTCTTTATAAGTTTATTAAGATATATTTTAGAATGTTTAGAAATGGGAGGTCTGCGAATGCCATAGTACCCGAAAACCCCCATAAGGACGTGTGTGTAGTGTATTGAATTGAAACTACTTTTGAGGTTGTTGTTAGCCCTCAGTAATTACGTTTTCGAAACTGCACAATCTAGTACGCAAAACACACACTTCTATGGTGTTATCCTTTATTTTCCCATACCTCGGTATCCATAAGGCTTACCGAGTTGCGGTTTTCTGTACTAAACAGATATCAGTTCTTTACATTTTAGAGACATATATTTCCACATATCTAAAAATGCAGACATATTAGGTACCCCATGGTACCTCGAACGCCAGTGGATACCCACTTACTTTTGCATAGTAATACATTTCGAGTTGTTCAGCATCAACAAACACTTTTTTTTTAATTCATCATTTTTCTACCAGAAACCCAAAAGTCCATACCTGACCGAACAGATTTTGTCCATTTAATCTAAAAAATGTTAAATATTTTAAAATGTAACATTTTAAATATTTTTGGATTTTTGTTTCAGGTATTTCATGCATCAAAACAAAACCAGGATTCTGCATGAAAGACAGCGAAAAGAAGCAGTGTAATTTGTGGCTAAAAGCACGTCCTTTCTGAAGACAGACCCGATTGTATTTACATTCTTTTGTACAAATATGTAACCTTAATAAATATACTGCTCCGCAAATTATTTCTTTCTTCCATAAATTAGAATAAATGTATGTCTGTTTAAAAAAAATGTTTGTTAGCGTTAAGTCCTTTCAACTCTTTTTCTCTGTAAATAAGAACATTATACCTTGCAACATTTTTTTTTATCATTGTGCAATTCCGATTGGATAAAGTAAATCTGCACGAAGCACTATTATTTCAGTCATACATTAATAACTAATGTATTGTTCTGTGAATAAGGCAATGGTATAGTGAATATGTTTTAACATAAAATCTGTAACTCAGCTTTTCAGTAGTCAACTTTATTGAGAATCTGAAGAAAGAAAGAAAAAATGTTGGACTTAACGAATTTCAAAATTATTTTTGTTCGAATTCTGTACTAATCCAAATTATCCAGAGAAATCATTTATGTTGCTCTCTACAGATGTATCCTTTTTCCAAATCGTATGAAAAGGAGACTTCATACATCGCTATATTTTGTATGTACTATGTTTCGTATTTATTTAATCACTTTGTACCTTTCTCTAGTGTTGACAAGGCCACAAGTGTCAATCGAATAATTTAGCGTTTCACTCATGTAACCTTGTGACTAACGTACGTCCTGTCGGTATATATGTTACTGGGTTCGATTAGCGACAAACAATTTTTAGTGTTAAACAAATACAAAAATCTACACGCAATGAGATACGATGATCTTTGCCTCATAGACAATACCAAGCAACTAACGGTACTGAGTGTGGTTGAGTTTACTAGTGGTACTGTCTGGCTAAAATCAATGTTCCGAGAGCTATACTTCTTTTTGTGCTCTGAATGCAAACTTTGATATAACCGTTTTAAATTATTGTACATCTATCTATCTATCTATATTTATCTATCTATCTATATATGTATATAATTGTAAACTAGAAACTTCCGAGTAATTCTGAGAATCATCGCTCTTTCTTTAAATAATGTATGAGACTATTACACTGCTCGTTACTTAAAATGTTGAACTAAGAAGGATACATCCAGGAAAGTCCAAATTTGCAGAATGTGTAGAGCAGGGAAGGATAAATATGTTTGGTCGATGGCTGCACAGCTTCTTATACCTGTGAACTCCGCCAGCTACAGTTGATGAGCTGTGGCATTGGATCGTAAGACGCATGGCTTACCATACCAGAAGAGAACATCCTCTCGATGTCTCGCTGTGTTACAGTCGTTCTGGTTGTCAATGTTGGGTCAGTTCTGCTCTGCTATCACCACGTTGTCACACAGCGAATACAGCGGTAAGTTTAACCCTTAACGTACCAAGCCTAAGTCGTCAAAGTTGTTTACCAAGCTGGAGTCTTCTGGGGACCCCAAGTATTATTTTAATTTCTCAACATAGTATTGCAGAGGGTACTCCAACTATTATTTGTTGGATGTCTAGAAGCATACTTAAGTTAAATGAACATTGTTGACGTCAAATATTATGTATATTTGAACACTATTCAGTTCTTCATACAATTTCATACTTTTGTGTTCGTAAATCTGAAACACAGGTTTAACAATGGAGTTTTTACATTTTGAAGTGTGTTTTTACTTTTTGTATTTTTTAAGGAAACGCATCGTTGATCTAATCATGTAATTGATATCTCAAAGGGTTGCAGAACACATATAAAAATCGAGAATAAATTGATTCTTATAATTGCGGCAGTATCACCAAATATTACTCTCTGGGGTCCCTAGAGTACCCCGCTTGGTATGTTAAGGGTTAAGCATATTCGACACTTACTATTAGATATCGGCTTGGGAACTTTGGCGTAGCTACCCTGTCTCCTTGAAGTTGCATTTTTAATGGCGAGTACTGTTTAGGAATCATCTTGTGAGGGAAAACTTTTTCAGCTGACACCATGTTTTTAATTATAGCGTCATTTAAAAAATAACTTATCTGTTAATTAAAATGTGCAGAGAAGTTATTTCTGGAAAATCCTATTCACGCCTCTTGTGGTAACAACTTCTGCATTTTGGAAGAGGATATTATTAAGGAAAAGAATGAGGTAAAGTCGTCTTTATATAGTACACACGGAAAAGAAAGTATTTGACAGTTGACAAATTTTCTTTTGCCAATAGCTCGGCAACAAATTAATTAATTTGGATCTTTTTGTTGTTATTCTTCGAATAGTTATAACTTGACAACCTGCCAAAGTCGGTACTCTGATAGGTTAATTTATTGTTGAGTTTTTAGGAAAACAAATTTTGTCAACTGAAGAATATTTTCTTTCGTGACTGTACAAGCAATGGATGATAACGGCTTAATAAATGACTGTACGTAAGTCTTTTTTGAGTTTGAACATAGGATTGTACATGGTTGTGCATTTTGCATTATTATTGAAGTGCTGCAACTAAGTTATTGCAAAAGGTATGATAAATTCTTACAGTAATATTGTCACATATTGATTTACTCTGTATGAAAACTAAAATAGTTTAACATGTGGTTACCCTCCTTTGTGCCAATAATTTTAAAATTAACTCTTGTGCCACTTTTCAACACTTGGCTTTGCAGTAGCTTTCCAAAGAATTAGCAGGAAGTCCAAACTTACACCCTGCAGATAAATACATTTCTCTGGACAGTTTCACTGCTCCAAACTAAGATTGAAAAGTGTAGTATTTTTAATTTTATTATTATTGGCACAAAGGAGATCAACCATATTTTAAGCTATTTTTGTTTCCATACAGAGATTAACAATATGTGGCAACATTACAGTAAGAATGTATCATGCATTTCTCAGTATGTTGCAGCACTTCAATAATGGTGCACTATACGTACAATGTAGATCCTGAATATGTCCAATTCATATATTACAACAAGGCAATACGTATGCGATACAGGTAAAATCCGTATATTTCATATGGACAATCTACATACATCCAATCCATACATTACATATGGCCAGCCTGTACGCGACATACGTGTAATCTATATGCCGCATGCAGCCAGTCTGTAAGCTGCATATGTGCACTCTGTATGGTGCATACGGATATTCTGTATGCTGTATCGGGACAAGCTGTGTGCGACATAAGGAAAATCTGTATAATACATAGGTACAATACGTACACTGTATCTAGTCGTACGTACGGGGCACAAGTACAATATAGATGCTGTCTCGGGGTTGAACGCAAGAAACACACGTACAGAACGTATATTGCATACTTCTTGAAATTATGCTCCGTCCTGATAGTCAGTGAGTGTCGTCATTATTAACCCACATGCTACATACGATCGTGACGTCACAAAGCTAGATATTACCTCCGTATATACTTGTTACTGTAGATGACGTCACGCGAATGACGTCATTGCACTTATGTAGACAGTACGTATAATACATACTTTTTCAGCTATACGTTTGCTGCAGGATGCTATATACGGTTGTACGTTAAGTCCAGAAACTACAGGAATTACGAATGTAACCTACGTTTTTAAGTATGCCACCTACATTTTTTTTCTCAGTGTATTTGAAAACATGTAAAAGCGTGTCGAACCGACACACGAACAGATGGACAGACATCAAAATCACTTTTTCGATATGTGGAGGCGTGAAACTTGAATTCATTGAAATCTCGAATTCGATTTTTATCAGTATCACTACAATTTCTTCTTTCGTCGCTAAAACGTGAAAACGAATAGGAATACAACGACACGTAAGGTGATAATTTGTAATCCCCAAAATTTAATAATTTACGTTTAATGTGTTGCCATGCTAGAAAAAAGCTTATTCCTGTTTGTTATATTATTTTAATATCAGTGCTACTATATAATGTAGAAATATGGCATGATTATCGTTCATATTCATGCTATCTTTTGGAGATATTTGTGTTCCGGATACATAGATCTGTATAATTTAGTTACGTTCAACAAAAGCATTTTTGTCCTTGTGGATATAAGAAAAAAGAAAGAGAAAGTCAGTACTCTAAAAAGCAAAAAACACAAGCACACACACACATATAAACGATAATTTGACATCAGGTCGATGTAACAAAGGGTAAGACTGGAAAGACTGTCAAGGTCGCGTATGTTCTTTTTCTGTTCCTGACACACAAATTGGAATTGAGTTGTCTGCTGTTCAAGAACGGGCAGCGGAGGTGTAACATACAAGACCATAAACTGAAAGCAATCGCTGTTTCCAATAGTAGGCCTACACATATTCTAATACTGAGTAAACACGTCGATTAAAGGATACTATCAAAAAGTTATTTCCTTATTATATTGTTTCGGTTCTTATTAACATCAAAATTATACACTTCCTATAATGTTTTGTAAAAATAGATATATATGGGATGGGATGGGGTTCGATCTCGTGTCAAAATAATAAAATAACTGCTAGTCCGTCACTTTTTCATCTAACCACTGAGACTGCGTTTTTTTTTTGTTCTCTTTTTCTTAACAAATAGTGCTCATAACCATTGTGCGTATCGCTTTGAATCTTAAAATAAGAGTTCTTCTGTTTAATTCTATATTTTCTTACGACATCTTAGTTACAGAAGCTAATTTATATTTGGCAAACCATC
Source organism: Thermobia domestica (assembly GCF_964235325.1). NCBI lineage: Eukaryota > Metazoa > Arthropoda > Insecta > Zygentoma > Lepismatidae > Thermobia > Thermobia domestica. Next base: position 154,783,028 of record NC_137469.1, read on the forward strand.
TAGACACTACGTTTAAACCAATAAATTCAACATTTTACTCCACTTTCGAGTTCCTTCCTTCGCCTATCGCCCCTCGTTCACTGCCTATTGTCAATTTCCCTTCGCAATCGTGCTCTACTACTGAAAAATCCCTTGACAGCATGATTGCCAGTATACACAAAACCGAGCGTAATTTTGTTTTTTGCTTATATTTTTATTATTTTGTTATATTTTTTGGAAATATCTCCTTAGATGGATAGCCTTCTATGATCTCCACATACTAATAACTGAATTTTACTCAGAAACGTAAGGAAAATGGAATAAATGCGAAAAATCGTGAGTGACAGTATACGCGCAATTTTTATTGCCCATGTGGGTACAAGTGAAATATAAAAGGCGAAACAGAATAAAACTTATGAGTATCAAGTCTAACATTAACACAAGGTTGATTGTGACGAAGAGGTATGCTCTTATGGTTCATTAGAAGCATATTTATAAGGTATTTTCTAGTGATACAGTTATGGTAATTAGCTTCTTTTTTCTACTGAAACGTTTATGCTATAAAGACACTTTTCTGGGTTTAAACTTGATGGAATCTCGTATTATTGCATCCGTAACCATTTTATTGAGTATGTCATTTTCAATGGCCATCAAAGCTAGTCCATTTAATCGTTTTTGAGATATAGTTGATCTCAAATAATTCTTTATTAAATTTAGGTGAACTTGTTTAATACACATAAAATATGGGGGCCGCGGTGGCTCAGTGGTAGAGGTTCACCTCTGGTGCTTGGGTCCCCGGGTTCGATCCCAGCCCCCGCCAAGTGAACTTTGTGGTGGACAAACACCGTGTGCGTGGGTTTTCTCGGGGTTCTCCCGTTTCCTCCCACTTTCTTCATTCCACCATTTCATTCATCACTCATCATCACCGTCTCCTTTAGCCTAACCGGCATAACCGTGGGACGTAAAACTCAAAGAAGAGACACATAAAATGACAAAAGTGTGCCTTAATCGACATTTAATTTGTCTTGGATTCAATAGCGGAATTCCAAAATCGCCCTCCCTACAAAAATTTTATTCAGGTCCCCCTTAGGCCAATAAAACAATTCAGTCCTTTCATATCTCTTTTCAACATAGACGTTCGAAATCAGGTAATGAGTAATATAATGTAAACAAAAGCAGTGGCGCACCCAAGATTTCTCTTTTGGGTCCGACCATTTTCAGGAGTTGCCTGCAAAGTGCAAATAATTTTGTGTATTTGTCCCCTGAAATTGTGATAATTTTCTTAAAAATTAAAAGTTCTGGATGATCCAAACTCTTGGGTCACCCCCATCGCTGGATCCCTGAACAAAGTAACTAACAATCAAAACTCTACTTTGCACTAGAACTATTACCTAATGTTTAAAAATCTCTCTCCATCTAAATTTAATATGAGAGAATGTATTGATAATGTTTGCTACCTTGTTGTACTGGTAATGCAACAAGCATATGTATACGCTGTTGTGATTGACAGTGAGAGTTCTAAAATATATGTATGCTACTTATAGTCTTAATGACCTTTCGATTACAGTTTGGATTTCGATTACAGTTACCCTTTCGAGTTACATAGGCATATACGGTATGAAAGCTAATTTCATATAATCAATTTTTGAAATACATTAAATTTAACTCAGACTGATAAGCGAAGGGTCCGTATCAATTCCATTTCAATTTAACATTTAAATTACTGCAATCAAGTAATATAAACTTCCAGTTTCAAAAGTTTATCGACTTCGAAATGCTTTGCTAACAGTACCTGGTATTGAGAACTCTCCTACCTCAACATTTATATGATTATCACTTTCGGAATTTTGTCCAAAAGTCAAGAGAAACTTTTTAATAGCCTTAGCTTATCTTTCATTGAACTCAAGTTTCGTAGCTTTATTTTACGCTAAAATACTCACATTTTTATCGTTGGTCATTATTATTACATAAAAATCAAAGAACTATTAAAATGTGAAAACACACATCATTATTAAATGAACGAAACTACCCAGGATAGAAACGGTAATGTTGACGAATGACAAAAGGACTAATAGACATTAACAAAGTGAGCATTAAGCACTGAGCAGCAATAAGCCACTGATACCAGAAACTTAAGTTAAAAGTTTCCTCAGAAATGATCCACAATTCATTTGTACTTCATTTTCTTAGCACCTCCTCCCTGGACCAATGCACAACAAAAGCCTAATCTCTTGAGCGTCGATAGTGTGCATTCATTTACGCGGACCTTTCTTAACCCTTTACTGTGGTCATTGAACCGAAGCAATTTGCAGGGACACTGTTTACGACAAGGCAGAGCACCAGAGGTGAATTTAGAAGGTAAAAACTGAGCAGGCCAACCAGAAGCCAGATTATCATGAGTGTACTATAAACTTTCAAAAATATATAAATAATAGCTTAAGTTAGTTTTGTCACTAAAAAGTGGAGGCCTAGATACGCCACTGCAGAGCACCCTTGAAGATATTTCTTTCTACTGTGATAATGACACCCAAGCCATAAGCAACACGTTCAGTTGACTTCCTTTTGTTTGCTGATCCATTTCCATTTGAAAGACACATATTCTATAACAAGGTCGCAGAATAGTTGTTGGGAGAGGAAGAGTCTGTTATATTTGTATTTTGTACATATGGTCGGGTTGTGGAAAGAATGCCTTTGTTTTTAGTTGTACTTTCGTAGTGCTTAATATTAGCTATAGAAAAGCGAAATTTTCCTACATTTTATGTTATATTCGTAATCTCTCTTTTTTTCCCCTCTTCAAAATATATTTCCTAAATCTTCCTCCCACAGGAAATTTTCCTCAAATTGGCATCACTTGTGAGTGTGGCAATTGATGTACGAGTCCATTTCTATTGTAAAGAGGTGTTTTGCATCCAACCACACGAAGACTCGACTTTATTGTCCTTTTGGTGTATTTTATCTGTATCTCAGCCTGTACAATACTTATCTGAAACTATTTGGAAATTTTTTCATCATAGTATTTTCTTTAATAAACACCGGTATTCACATTTAAGACACACACTTCCTTTTTTAGTTTGGTGCCCTCTTGACCTGGCGCCTCCTGCGAACGCGTAGTTCACAGGATTCAAAATTCGGCCCTGGCTATATATTCTTCTATTTTAAACTGCAGTTCATTCTTTCATTCTGTTTTAAGCGTCACATTACTGGAAATCAGTCAAAAATCAGCTGTCAACGCAGAAGTTCATTCTTTAAATTGTATTCTTTGCTTTAGACACAAATGATAGTCTCCATGTTGGACGATGGTTGAACCATTGTTCGAGAACAGTGATGGTAATGTACAATTTTACCATCCTGCAAGACCTAATCGTAATTTATGAACCCGCTAGTGTTTGTGCGCGGGTACCTATTAAAACTATTCTCAATAAAAGATCACCTCTTGAACTTACAACAGCAACAGATAGATCACGCAACATTCCAAAAACCTCTGTGTAGAAATTAGCGTACGCGTTAATAGTAATCAGATTATAACAGTCATTCAGATTAGAAAAATTGAACGTAAGTTTTTCCCAATTTTGTAATTAAGATTAATAGATTAATATTATTTTTGTTGTTATTCCTAGCTTTTCACTGATGAATAATGGACGTCTCTCATTACATTTTCATCTTCAAATCATTTTGATTTCAAGATAATTTCTGATATATATGAAAATGGTTCTTAAATTTTATTGTGCAAGTAAAAACCCATTTTCTAATTTATTTAAGGCACACATTCATGGTAATTGACCGAGTTTTTTTTTTTAAGAAAATTCATAATTTTGTTCGCAATAAAATATCAAAGTTTAAATTTTTACTTTAGTTTTGTTTTGTAAAATTTCTGTAAAAAAAATAGTCTGACGTGATATCGAAGAGCCTGAGGAAAAATATCCCAGAATTAAGTTTGATAATATCAATGACCTAAAATACTTGAACAGGCCACAGACGAGTTGTATATCTTGTAGTGTTCTTCCTCAGCATGGAGTCTATTATATCTGTGCCACATTTAGTGCCATTGCAATAAGTAACAAGGTTCGGCTTCTTTGCGCTGTCATCTGGATAGTGCCAAGAATGAAAACATTATTTTTGCTTGTCTCGTAACGGATCCTATGGAATCGTATCAATTTACAATAGGACATTTTACTTTGTGTTTGAAGTAGCCAGAAACAAACAGGGGAGTAATATTTCCCTAGAAAAATTTTATCTCATAAAATTTTAGAATATAGTCATCTTTCGCAAAGTGTGTGTCACCTAGGAGAAAGCATAGAGTAAAGATAGAAAACGTTTATAATGTAACATTTTACATTGTATTTGAAGAAACCAACAAATGACAGTGAGAGAAATCATTTTCTAGGAAAATTTTATATCCTATTTAATTTTTGAATATAAGGCAATTTTGCCCGAAGTGAGTGCATATCCTGAAAGATAACATGCAGTGATATAAATCTACAATGTAACTTCTGATTTTGTCTTTTAGTAAAGAAAGCCCAGCAAGGAGAATAAATATTTCAAGTAGTAAAATTTTCCGGGAGTCCTTAACGTCTACACTTTTCTTGAAATAACCAGAAACGGACCATGGGATAAACTTTGCAAGTGATAAATATGTCAGGGATTAAGATTTCCGGGGGATGAAAGTTTCCAGAGGTAAAAAGAAGCCGCTGGGACCGAAGCAAGATGACCGGTTATAAAGAATTAGCTTCTCAGTATGTATATTTACCTGTCATTATGCACAATTTATTTTATAGTAATGATCCATTTGAAATTAAAATAGTAGTAATTTAATAATTTATTCTATCCTATTACTGCATTCTAATGCATACGATAGGCAACCAAATTTAAAGAAATGCTTTGCGCAAATGCATATACTCCAGGATACGAAACACACGAATTTGCGGGGAATTTAGAACACTCTTTAACATCCTTCTAAAATATTCTATTGCTGTAACCTTATCAGGAAAGATAGAAATATGTTTTAAATTCTGATCAATTAAAGTAACATTTATATATTAAAAGTGCATATCTATGTATTTTAGAGTAACACAAGATAAAACCTGAAGAACGGAGAGTCAGAAAAAGCAACGATCTTATAAAATAGAGGATCTGCCCTTACAACAAAATCTTGAAGCCATACGTCACAGTTTTGCAGCCCCTACTCTGCCCACTCCACCAAATAGGATCGCAATGTTTTGAGTCAGCAATCATGGTGCAAACGAAAGTAGCCAATCAGACGATGGCAGAAACGAGAGTAGCCAATTAGACTCGGTTGTTTTTTGGCTTCATCGATTTAATAGGATAAAGATATATATATGGACAGATCCTCTATTTATAACATCCTTGGAAAAAAGAATGATGAATTTTTAGCTCATGTTTATAGATTACAATATATTGAAAGTATTTAGTTACAAATCAAACCCGTAGCAGCTTCATTTCATATTCATACCCAAGTATGTCTAATAGCATATACTAAGAAAAAAGGAAAACAAGAATAGATAGACAAAGATAAGAAGAGGCAGAAATAAAGAGAGAAAGACTGGCTTAGAGTGATAATGATGTATACATATCGAAGATAGATAGAACGAACAATATGTGATTACTACGATAAACTATATTGCCGTACTCTAAGTAACATACAGGTATACAATTGGAAAATTAAACTCATATATATTCCAATTAAAATAGTAGGCATTAAAACCACGAAGCTAACGAACAGAGTTAAGAACTTCCAGCTCCTGTAACTCCCTTCCGATTATTTTGTAACTCTCCACAAACGTAAAATTAGAAAATAATAATATTTTCACACAAAATAGATATGACGATTGTATTTAAAATGAATTGAAAAATTCAATCTTATGACGGGATTTGAACCTAACAACTTTAATTACAAAACCACTGTATTTTACAGCTAAAGTGCATTTATATCGTCCGCGTAATTAAAAGAATTTTATTCTTTATATACGACAGGAGAAGCAAAATTTACTACAAAGTGGGAAGAAAAAGAACTGTAAGAGACGTAATGTTGACGGAAACGTATTTTATTTTTATATATCATAATGAATCACTAATGCAAAAATTATATGTATTTATTTTAGTGTATAGTATATGTTCTACATACGCAAATAATATGGAACAAAAATAAAGAGGTGTAAAACAATTATGTTGGTACGATGAAAATGCTTAATAGATGTAAGTCATGCTTCAAAGAATAAAAAGATGTAAAGTACAATACCTGGTTAGTCCACATATTGTCTTGGACAAGGCAATTTTTTGCCACCGCTTAAGGAAGGATTAGATTGAATGTCAAAGGACTCTGGAATCTGCAATGTTGTCAAACGCACTTTGCACCTACTGGTTATCAAGAAAGCTTTTTCCCTGTCAAAAGATGATTGACATCGTGGAAACGTAGCAAATGGTGGAGAACTGCTATTTGACAATGATCTGGACAGTCTTTTCAACAACATAAGGTCATTATGTCTGTTAATAATTGCTGGATGTTTGTAAGAAGTGTACGGTGAATTTCGTGGAGATCAGCACTGAAACAATACATATTGGAAATTTCGCTTCACCTGACATTATGTTCTCTGATGATTCTTCTAGAATTAGTCCCCACCAGGAGATCCGAAAGCGAGACTATTTTACCTCCAGACTGTTTACCTTATTAAGAACCATTTTTGTATTTATTCCCCTCCTTCGTCCCTCCTGGGAAAAATAATGTAATAGTATCTCCCATTTCCTTTCCACATCTGCATTCTGATGATCACCTTGTGGTTCATCTGGCTTTCAGAACAGTTTTTTCTCCTCAGGACAAGAAGGATCACCAACACACACTCACTCATCCGCCCTCCGAGCAGGCAGTTGGCACCTGGTAAAAGTTGACTTCTTTTCCCGAAAGTTGGCCAGTCCCCACCTACGTTAGCTGCCTAAAATGTTGCCCACTTTCATCCGCGGAATTGGGGTAGTTTGGGGTTCTCCCTTTGTTTAGGGTGAGACCCGAAGGCATGTCTCAAATCTCTGCAGTACTTTTACAAGGTATGATAAAAAAAAATACAATCACTTAATTCTACACAATTAGTCATTTTCTAATTCAAATGCTAGTCGAATCCAGTGCATTTTCCCCGCTTCTGTAAATGTTTCAAATCGAACACTTCCCAATGATAATCTAACGGGACAAAGCAAAGAATATTTTTTTGGGCTAATGCTGTGAATTGATTATAATAAGGACTAAAACGGGCATACTTGCAAAATTAAGTGTTTCTCTTAATGATCTATTTAGCTTCCGGAGGTAAATTTAGGCTTAGAGTGTCAAAAGCCCATTGAGACGATTTATTTATCAACGAAATACGAATTTCTAAATTTGTATGCAATTTGCATTGCAGAGTAGTGAAAATTGTCTGTTTTAGTTTTATTTTAATCAATTAATTTGAAGTTGATTTTAATTTTATTTGTAATTTTTCTGACATATTTTAATCATAAACAATGTTTATTCATAGCTTTAGTCTTTAGATTACGTCCGTTAAATTTTAAATATTTTTTTCCAACCCCGGTAGTACTTATAGACTTGTTTAAAATAATAGAGAAAGAGGTTACTTTCCCGATATCTCCAATGTATTAGTTAAAATATACTGACAAGATAAAAAAATGAACCAAAATTGAAGATGTTCTTGAACCATGAATACAATAGAAGCAAATTTTTGCTGCTTAAGAAAAATGTCGCTTTCCTGGTTTCAGGCATATTTCTTTGTTGCAAGAACTTTGGTTTCATCTTTCCGCAGGTTTCAATTTTGATCGTATAGTAAAATCAAGTGACAAAGTGCTTAGGGTTTGTCCAAAAACTAATAAGGCTGGTTCTGGAAAACACTCTTCTAATGACAATATTATGGGATATATTTAATAATTCACAAAATCAGACCTTTAAGTATAACACAACACCTCCAACGATCTGTCTATTGCTCGTATGCATGCTGGAACTGAATTTACCATATGCTGTTTAGGTTGCTTGTTACAGTCTCTTGAACATGTTGTATAGTCGCATAAGGATGTCATTGCTTATCTTTCTTTAGCCTCAGGAACAGATAATATTCGCAGGGTGAAAGATTCGGGTTGAAGAAGCGTTACTATTCTTTTTTTTAGTATGGAACCTTGGCATAAGTTCTACTTTTGGCATCTCCCAGTCATCCGTTGCAATCTTAGGTATGCTGTTTTGGAGTGCTAACTCCTATGCTATTAACCCCACACTCAGGAGTCGGTCAATATCCAACAAATGTCCCACACTATTTACATTTCCTTAGTTTATGTCTTGGCAAAATATCTGGATCGCTGATTGTCCTCCACGTTCTTTTCAGTTTTAAATGGCTTTGTACCAACTAAAACCAGCTAAAACTCCGTAAGCTGCGTTCAATATTTGTTCCGTCTCCAATTCTTATTTACCGAGTTCCACGTGAAATTTGACAAAATGCTGCTCTATATTACTTGTCAATAGTTTCGTGAGGGGTCGTACATACTCGGTTCACCGGCTGTCCTGCCACTCTAACCCCTTCCTATCGACTAATACGCCACCGTTGTACGATTGAATGTTTCCCTTTTTTCTCTTCACCAATTACCAGTTTCCGGTCAGTTGTGTCTGCACGTGATGGCGGCCCAGTCCTGTTATTTTTCGGACGGACCCTGCTAATAGTCAGACCGTAATAAGAGTGCATTTATATAATCAAAGGGATGCAGAGAAGTTCGATCGTCGTATACTTAACCCTGCTAGTTAACAAAGTACTGCTAGTAATACAGACAACTTAGTCTCACAAGTACTTGCGTTGGTAGTCTCTTTAGAAACACAGTAATAGGAAAGAAATTTAGTCGCATACAACATCTTTCGAAAGTTTAGTATAGAACTCACTGTCAGTAGAAAATGCAACTTTCGCCCAAGCATTAGCGTTACAACTATCATCATAGTTATTTCTCGAGACGGAAACATAAAAATGAAAAATATACATATATTACTTTAATTTCAATTTTACACGTTTCAGTACTTCATCGTCGATATTGTCTGTAATAAATCTTTTTGATTCCTCACATCACAGTAAAATCATGCCTCGTAACAAACACTGATTTTAAATGTATTTTCATCTTTACTTTTTATGTCCACCACAAATAAAGACGATATGTTGCTAAAGATAAGGTGAAAGTGTATCCGACCAGTTTACAAGTCCCCAATTATTGGAGGGCACCTTTGCATATCTTAGGCACCATTTTATTCACGCCAGAGCGTTGTTGACGGTGATCTATATTTTGAAAGTTACAACTAGATCGTGGAGTTTTAGTCATGCAAATTTTGTACCGCCCAATATTACTCGTCGCCGATGGCGTTTTCCCACGAGCTTTTCTGTCATCACCCTGGACACTGCCTAACACACTGGATAGCTTAGATACACTTGTGCTTATCAACAGCCAATTTAGTATCTTAGAGAAGTATTCCATTTTATATCGCCATCATCTGTTTGCTTTAGCACATATATCCATTCTACTCCATTTGATACACTACAGATAATTACCTAACAACGACTAAGCACTACACTTATCTTCAATATTATTACCTTACTTATCTCACATATTGGAAACTACTAATGCTTGTATTATTTTGATAACCATCTGTCCATATGTCTAACACATCCCTCAATTTGGTCAAAATTGCCTACCACATCTATCAGTTTGGATGCATTCTAAATTATATTTCCACGTCACACATAGCCATAGTCTGTCATATAGCAACTGTTCGAATGATCACTGATAAGTGGAAAAAAATAATGATGCGTTTTCTGAAATATGCATTATCTACGTATTCTCATTACTCCCGAACTATTTCCTTTTATTTCTATACATAACTTGAAATATGAAATGGGCCTCAGTTATTCTCATACATAGTAATATCTCAGTGACAAGTTTCTTTTGAGGAGGTTAAGAAAGGATTGTAAAACTTCTCATCAAAGCGCCTTCTTTGTGATTATCTTGTGGCAAAAAGAGGAATAAGTAAGTTAAGCCATCCGGTTTGTTAAGAGCTTGAATCTAATTTTCTGATTTGCTTTCAGGTCTTTCAACTTTTCAGCTTTTTCTTTTGAAGCATTGACTTTGGTCACCCGACCATACAGATTGAATCTACATCAACCTGTTTTTTATTAAAGAAAAAATTCGTCCACGTTTCTGGAACAACAAGAAAGTGCTTTACGACTAAGAATCGTTGGGAAAAGAAATAGAACAATTTCGTTCTCAAAGAAAATATTTATCTATGAATTTTATTTCGTATTAAGAGGGTGAGGTGTGTAATCTTAATCTAGTGCGTATACTTTAGTTGAAGAGAAATGCATGAGACTGCAATTCGTAGAAATGTTTTTCTTACAATCGTTCTTTATTTACCTATATATAGCACAGACGAAAATATCATGTCAATATATCATACTATACTCAAAATAGTAGAGCTTATCTTAAACAAAGTAGTGTGTTACTTAAGAGTCCTTTCACTCAACGTTGTGAAGAAATCAAAGTGAAACAATTACAAAACCTTTTAGGAGCTAACATTATTTGAAGTAGCTACACGGGAGAAAGAAGACTTGTGGATAATTGCTCCCTAAATATATTTTCGCAACTATTGCAGTCTCTTGGGACGTTCATAATGACAATTTGCATATGCTATCACATTGAACATTCCGTTAATGAAGCAAATATTTCAGAACAGTTTGTAGTCCAAATCTTTTCCCTCAGAGAAATTTATAGTTGTTCGGGGAACTCAGTACCATTTCATATTTCATAGTCTTTGACTTCCTAGGGTTTTCACCACTTAAAACTTAGTATACCTATAGAATGAGGGAGAAGTAACAAGGTGTGTAAAAATTCAGTACTCTTTCCTTTAAATATGTATGCAATATTAATGTTTTTTTTTGTATATAAGAAACATCCAAAGCAAAAGATTATCAAGGCAAACTACCAAGGTTGAGAGAAAAGAGTCATAATGTTTGTACGGGAGGTTTAATTACAGTGAAAAAAAAATGAATATGCAATATGTCCAAAGTGACGAAACGTGGATTGGTTCTCTTATGCACTGAACGCTCTGATCACAAAATAACTTTTTGTTACCTGAAGCTACAACATTGGATCCATTTAGGACACTTTTAGCACGTTGGCTCATATTATAACGCACTAAATGTCACTATTAATTAGGCTCATGATGTAATAACATTAACTCCAAGTAGATGTAAATGCAATTTCCCTCTGAGTCCATTCCCTCCCTCCCTCTCTCTCTCTCTCTCTCTCTCTCTCTTCCTAAATAAATAATTTCTTTAGAATTGATATTTATATTCTTTCTAAACTTGATTTCCAGTCAAAAGTATGAACAGAAATCAAATAAAATTAAGCAAGGAGTAAATCTAATTCAAAGGTGATTAACATTTGTATCAACATGAAAACTCAAGGTTATAATGGAGATAAAAGTAGTTGCTTTTAATAAGTTCAGCGTAACTAATATAATCAACAGTCTTTCCTTAAGAAGGACATTGAAACTATTCTACCTTAAGCACAGAACCTTTTCTATAAACAACATGTCTCCATTGAGTTATTCATTATGAAAGGGAGGTATTTCAGTTACTTGTTTTGTTAACTTACTACACTAATATTTGCTCTTGGACCAAATAACACAGTAGCTTAATTTGATACAGTTGGAAAATTTACTGAAATGTTCTCTGTTTCTGAAGACTTACGGAGACGAAATTTATGTCGTACAAGTTTTCCTAGAGATCTGAAGTACATATGTTGCTATTTGGGTGAATGATGCACTTGTCTATGTACTAAAACTCTGTTTGTGTGAGAGATAGAATGGGGGATTATTAAGAGTCGGGCGGAAGAAGCGAGATGACAGGAAGGAGAGAGAACGCGAGAATAGAGGAGCAGAGGAGCTTTTATGGTCGTCACGTCATGAGCCCAATGGAGAAGCCATGGCACGGAGACTTTGAAACTTCACGCGAAGTTCAACTGTCACTCCGCTGACGACATTAAACATTGAATGGTGCTCAATTAGCGTTTCTAAATATTACGTGCTCTGCACATTGAAATAGCTGAAAGAGCGGAAGGGAGCACAAAGCCGTTCAGGAGTATTTGTGACAATTTCCTTAAATAATGTAACTGGAAATTCAACAGGAAATCTTCAGCAGGCAACCAAAATACGGGAAAGAATAAAATGTCCTTCTCAGAAACGTTTTTGAAGGCAAGTCATTCGATAATTTAAGGTTGAAGGTGAACTTAACTCCACATCTGTACAGAGAATATTTGTAACTTTAATGACAGAAGGTTTATGTAAAATTGCAATATGTAATGAAATATTTCCTATCGTTAATAACTTTTGTTTACAAATCCTTCAATTAATTTCTTTCAAGGCACGGCGTTTTGTTATTAGTATAACTATTTCTACTAGCTAATTAATAATTTTGATAGGTTTTAATGGGAGATGTATTCGTGTAACAAGCAGCTGCACCCACATTAACTCTAGTTTTCATTTTTCTACAACAGTTCACTCAGTTGTGAATATCTTGAATCTGTACTTCATTCCAAGTAGTTTATATTGAATAACAAGTACTTTTGCACACTTAGAATTTCTTAGATATTTCCTTGAATATATCCATAGTTTGCAGGGTCCTGTATCCATATATGCTGCATCAGTATGCAGATACTGTATCTGTATCTGTATGCATACTGTATCTGTATGCAGTATATATGCAAGCACGTATTTGTTATGTAGCCTATATGTTTCACTGTTCCAGTACAGTAGAATCCTGAAAACTCGACCTAATATGGCCGAAGTGTGGACGAGTTTGTGAACATGACGGATTATCGGCAATAGGGTTAAAAAAAGAATAAATACGAGTGTTTTCTCAGAGAATAGAGTACTGAACTTGTATGTATTTGTTGCTTGAGAATACAACAAAGAATAAACTGTCCAATTACCCTTAAACAAAGAAAAACTACATCTTTTACGAAGGCATAGAGCCTTTACTATACATGAAAATGAAAATTGATTAATAAACACTATACAGTAATTTACCTGACAAGACAGACCTCAGAAAAATACTTTAATGAAGACATAAAGCTATATGTAATGAAAATTAACTAGCGCGCTTTTATTTTTCTTCTGGTAGGGTATGGCCGAGTTATTCGTACTGTCCGGTTGCAGAGTGCCGAGTTTTATGGATTCTACTGTATTTTAGTTGTACTGCCTAATCTTTCCTGAACCTGCACTCATATTACCAAATTCTACGTTCGGTATTAACTATTACATCAAATAATTTGGTATTTTAGAAGAAGTTATCTGTGATCTTAGTCTTTGCCTCCATTAACCGACCGTACAAACTGTATAATACACAATAAAATGAAATGACAACTGTAAAAATAATTTGTATCTTTTTCTCAGAAACGGCTGGAATGATATCATAATTTTAGCTTTACTTTAGAATATTACTACCTTTAATTGGATATAAAACAACTGCAAATGATTTGGTATGTGCTTAAATATGAAGTATTGAAGTTTATAAAACACTCATCATCATCATCATAGGTATTCTGCCTTTATTGGCAGGTCACTTGTCGCAGCTGAGAAGCTTCCATGCTCCACGATCCTCCGCTAAAGTCTTCGTCTTCGCATATGATCTCTCTGTTTTTATATCATCCATTAATTGTAGTCTCCTTCGCCCCCTCCCTCTCTTTCCCGCCACCATACCCTCTAGGACGTCCCTCATGATATAATCTCTTCTTAGGCAATGTCCCAACCAGTTTCTCTTCCTCTTCCTAATAATATCTAAAAGTGTTCTTTTCTCACTCACCATTTCTAACACTCTCTCATTCGTTTGCGCTCGACCCAACTAATTCTTTCCATTCTTCTCCACACCCATTTCGAAGGGTTCCAGTCGATTTTCATCACCTTTACGTAATGTCCACGTTTCCGTCCCATACAGTACAACACTCCACACGAAGCATTTTATGAGCCTTTTTCTCAACTCTTTATTCAAGGTTATAAAACACTAAAACGTATAATAGAAAGAAAATTCATTTTCTCACAAACTAGTTGAATAATCAATGATCAGAACAATCCTAGTTCAAAAATATGTCCAGATCACTAGTGCTCAGAACAATAGTTCTCACACTTTCTAAACACTGTCACGTGTACGTCACGCGACGGAGTTTGGTTTGTGTGGCATTCTATTTTGTCAGTATCATTGAAATCGGAAATGGTAGTTTATTTATACTGGTTCTGAGTTTAGTAAAGTGATTAGAGTTCAGATGGAATATATGATAGGGACGTTTAATTGATTTTATGAAACCCTTTCTGTCTATCTGTTATGGTTTTCACCTCAAGTGATAACCATTAAAACTGGAAGTGGTTGATTTCTGCCACTTCCGTTTTAATAGAGATATTAGCCTGGAGATGAAATATATTCCTAGAACGCTTAATTGATTGCATCAACTGCTTCTCGTTATTTGTAATCATTTGAAAGCAAGAAATGGTTGACTTCTATTTCTGGTTTGAATAGGGGATTAAGAGAAAAGAATAAATGAAATGAAATGAAATCTTTAAGTTTTACGTCCCACGGTTATGCCGGTTAGGCTAAAGGAGACGGTGATAATGAGAGATGAGTGAAACGGTGGAAGGAAGAAAGTGGGAGGAAACGGGAGAACCCCGAGAAAACCCACGAGCACGATGTTTGTCCACCACAAAGTTCACTTGGCGGGGGCTGGGATCGAACCCGGGACCCCAAGCACCAGAGGTGAACGCTCTACCACTGAGCCACCGCACCCCCCTAAGAGAAAAGAAGTACCTATTGTTGAAACACTACATCAATTCCATAAAACGGCTTGTCATTATCTCTTAGTGCTTTTGCTCTATGTAGATGAATATTTGACCGGAAGTCATGGTGGATTTCTAGCACTTCCGGCTTAAGTACACTTAGGATAGAAATAAAATTTATTCTTGGGAAGTTTAATCGATTACAGTAATCTTATCTCTATCCACTTTCTTTTTCTTACGAGCTACGAAAGGGGAGAAGAAAGTATTGTGATCTTGAAAAGGCTGAATTCAAGATTTCAGAGGATTTACATGGCACCTAACTAACTAACTAACTCTATGGCCTATGGAACCCGAAGGTTCAATGCCGCGTTCACAAAAGCTCTCCACTGACTTCTATCCTTAGCTAATTGGATCCAGTTTCTACTTTGTATTCCTAATTTACACGGCACCTACATACCGATTTTTTTTTTTTTTTTTTTTTTTTTTTTTACACATTTGTGCGTCTGCTCGTCCGTTCGTCCTTATGCACACTCATATCCAAAACTATTGTCACATGTCTATAAATATGTTGTTGTAGGAATATAATTTGATAACGAATTCGCCCGGTATTTCTTATAATGTTAGTATGTGTATAATCGGCAAAGACATGTACGTATGTGGCAAATTTCATGTCAAAAGAGCAGTAAATAAGAACAATAAAACGAAAATAAAACTTTCTTGTCTATTTAGTAACATTTTGTTTTATTCATTCTTATTTTCGTACTTATAATTCTTTTTCTATGAAATTTACCATAAACATACATTTCCCGATTATACACATAGTATCAGTATTAAAAGTACCCTGCAAAATCATTTATCAAATTATATTCTTTCAAGAAGACAGTTATAGATATGCGACAATCATTTTGGACATGAGTGTAGATTCGTCTAGAGATCATACCAGTCAACTTACCGATACGATATTTTAAACTTAAGATTTTTATGTGATTCTTCAAGAGGGTAAACTACCCTTCATTTTCTTACTAACCCTAAATTAAGGGTAGTTTACTGAAGAGTGAAAATCAAAATTTGTAATTTTTTTCATAAATGGTTCTCATGATTTGTATATATTTCATAAATCAATTCCTCGACAAGAACCCTATACTGTGGTGTAAGCCATTTTTCTGGGAAAAATTGAGAAGGTATAATTTGCTTATGGAGGTGTTATTTTAGGACAATTTTGTTGAAAACGTCTCAGACGATTTTGTTCATATTTCGTAAATAATATTTTATTAATAACTCTATAATGTTGCATATATTACTCGTTACGAATAATTTTACAGGTACTCATGAGGTTTGCAAATGAAGTGAGTTTCTTTTCAGACTAGTTTCTCAAAAACAACTCAGACACTTTTTGGTCATATTACCTTAATAATTATTTCATTAATGTTCTATAATTAATTTCCACGAGAATATCACCTGGGATAGTTTACTCTTGGGGCAAGTTTTCTGATAGTTTGTAAAAACGACTTCCACAATTTTGTTACTTTAACAGCTGGAAAATAAGCTAAGAAATCGAATCCAAAGAGGTATGAAGATTATAGAATTATTAGTCTCATATCTCTAGAAGCAAAATTTTTGCTTCGAACTTTGAACAGAAAGTAGTATGCAAGAACTAATGAAGAAGTTGAGAAGGAACAGTTCGGGTTCAGGAGAGGTAAGGGCACAAGAGATGCAATTGACTTATTAAGGGTGAAAGCGAAAGGTTTGAAGAAAAAACGAGAGAGAGATTTGGTATTCATTAATCTAGAAAAGGCTGTTGACCGTGTGAATTGGGAATTGTAGTTGGAAGTTCTAAAGAGGGATGGGCTGGAGTGGAAAATCGAAGATTCATTAGAAACTTATACATGAACTAAAAAGTTAGGAGAGGAAATGACAGAAGGGAGATAATTTAATCTTTATCTAGAAGAGATAGTGAAAAACATCGTACAAAATGAAGAAGGCATTTCAGTAGGAGATAGAATGATTAGATGTATACGGTTTGCAGATGATATGGCACTTGTTGCAGAATCTGAAGAGGAAACGAATAAGATGTTAGTAAACTTGAGGAAGCGCTATAAAAAATATAGGATGAAAATAAATGTTAGAAAGATGGAAGCCATGGTGATTGGAACGAAGCGATCGGTGTCAAATATAAAAAGTAGAAGAGAAGAAAATAGAACAGGTGATTATTTTTCGATATCTGGGCAGTGGTGATATGATCCATATTAGTGATGATATGGAATGTCAACGTGATATAAAAGTAAGGGCAGGGATGACGAAAGAATTCTTTAGGAGGAAGTAAAGACTATTTTGTGGGACTTGAATAAAGAATTTTGAAATGCTTCTTGTAAAGCATTGTGCTGTGTGGGGCAGAAAAATGGACATTACGCAAAAATGATGAAAAACGACTGGAAGCTTTCGAGATGTGGGTGTGGGGAAGAATGAAAAGAATTAGCTGGTTCTAGCGGGAAACGAAGAGAGGCTGTTAGAAATTGTGGGGAAGAAAATAACAATTTTAGATATTATTAAGAAGAATAAGAGAAACTGGTTTGGAATACTGGCTAAGAAGGAACTTTATCGTAAGGAGCGTGCTAGAGAGTACTGTGACAGCAAAGAGGAGTAGGCAAAGGACACTACAATTATTGGACGATATCAAAACACTGAATTCGTACGTGAAGACGAAGAGGTTAGTTTAAGACCGTGTTGCTTGTCAGTGGCAGCAAGTGCTCTGCCAATAATGACAGAATACTTATGATGATGATGATGATAATGATATATATTTCACCAATAACCCAAGCAAAAAATATTTTGCTGTGCATAAATCTACCAGGGGTAGCTTACTTTTGGAAGTGAGTTTTCTTTAGGCTGAAATTTCCTAAAACGCCTTGCAATTCTCTGTGTATTTCACAATAATAATATTTGGAGTAATAATTGCAGGAGAAGATTTAGTTTAAAAGGAATTGGAATGAGAAAGTTTAGTGCGGTAGACCGTACCTTCTACTTTCTATAGAGATCAACGTTTAAATCGGAAGTAGTTTATTTTCTTCCACTTCCGGTTTTAATAGAGAGACTAGACAGGAAATGAAATATAGTTTTGGAGCGCTTAGTTGATTACGGAAAATTGCTTCTCGTTATGTCTTTTATTCTATGGCAATCAACGTTAAAACCGGAAGTGGTTAGGTTCCGCAACTCCTGGTTTTAATTGAGAGCTTAGAGTGGAGATGGAATCTATTGTTAGAACGCTTCATTAATTACATAAATCACTTCTCGCTATATGCTATTGTTTCGTAATATGTAAATCAATATTGAAGTTGTAATCGCTTTCTACCGTTTCCGACTTTAATAGAGAGTTTGAGATGGAAATGTGATGCATTCTTGAGATTCTTTATCAATTGCCTTAAAGGGTAACTCTGTATCTATTTCAGTTTTTGCTATAGCGATCAACGTTAAAACCGTAATGTACCCCTTCCGGTGTTAATATCGGCTCCCAGAAATGAAGTCTATTTCTAACGTTCGACTCGATTCATTTTGGGCAAATTTGGTGATTATTGCTCATGTGATTCTCGAGATTTTTTGTCTCCCAAACGGCCGGACAAGGTAAATACAATGTACAAAATAGTTTTGGTAAACAAATCTCCTTAAATATGCCTTTGATTAAAAATATGTAGTAAAGATTAGAGATTATTCACACTATGTTCCAGATTCTAAGTACCTAGATCGCGCCGTATTCAGTCTTTGTTGACTTCCTGTCTTGTTTATGAAATTTCACCTCTTATCAATAAACTACTATTAAAACACAAAAATGTTATTAACAGCTATTTCTACCCTTTTTGCACTAAAAATCATGGTTTTAAGAAGGTGTTGTCATATCACATACTGCTAAGCTTCCAGTAAGAGTTCAGAGCTTTGCTGTGAAGATATATACTATATTAACAAATAATTACCTTGTGGTTTCGAGAAGCCCCTTTCCTTTGGGATTCTTAAGGCTAATACAATTGCATGTGTTTTCATCCTTTTTCTACCTGATTATGGTAATGAAAATCCTTGCGACATTTTGACATTGGAATAATTCTAGACGGACGTGCGATACATTAGATTTGGTTCTGAAGTGAATGATAATCTTCAAAATAAAAATCATTAATAGAAGGACAAATATATTACGCGTACTAACGGACAAATGAATATCATAATGTCTCACTAGTTTGCAAGCGAAAAGAAAAGTGCATACTTAAAGCTACTCACCATTTTTTGCTGTCGATATCACTTTGGTTTTTGTAACACAAAATCACATACACGTACACACACACAATTGCATGTAAAACCAAAATTATGTTTCAACAAAGAGTGTTTTCAAGTAGTTTCTCTGAGTGATCGAGTCTTGTTGCCTTTTGTCTCCTATCTCTGACTTAGAAATTCTCCAAATATATATATTGAGTATGTTAACCAAATCGTATTCTTTCTCACCTCGATCATAGGTTGGTGGGAAATATGGAATTTCTAAAATAGGGAGAGCTGTTTTATAGTTTGATAAGGTCTCTTCTTCTAACTACATCTAGATATTCTATCTTTAGTCTTCCTCTTGCTGGCTTTCCCTCTATGAACACGGTGCTCCAATCGGAGTGCCGAATAAGATGGCAAAGCGCCCTGTATCTTCTTTCTCCTGTTGTCTTCATGATCTGTCTTCCTTCATTAGCTTCCTTTAGTACGTCTTCATTCCTTTTAATTGCGGTGCATAATATACGCAGGATTCTGAGCCAATATCACATTTCAAATGCTTCCAAGTTAGATATTTCAGCTTTCCTCAATGTCCACGTCTCTGATCACAAAGCGCCAAGCTCCATACCATGGTCTTAATAAATCGTTTTCTAATGTCCAACATATTTCTTGATGTTACCAGTCTTGTTTTCCTATTGAATGGTTGTTTAACCTATGCTATTCTTGAACTTACGTCTTTTTCATTTCTTCTTAAATACTTAGGTAGAGGATCGTCTTAACGTCTTCGATTTTCTCTCCCTCTAGCCAAAACATTGCCCCTTCTTGTCCTGCTCTTGTGCACTTCATCACTTTGGTTTTGTTATTGATCTTGATTTTGCATGTTTTCCCCAGTTGGTCGTTAACTATATAGCATCGAGAAAATTCTATTAAAAGTTAGGATTAGGATTTAGATTTCTGGGTTGTCGGCATCTATGGCCATTTAGCCCTTCACGTTTGAGAGATGACGTCCCTCCGTTAGCACACTATCCGGGGAAAGGAAAGGAAGAAAGAATGGGGGAAGGAAGAAAGCAGCCTAGGACCTATAAGTTAAGTACCATCTCGGCATTTGCCTTGTGTGAATGAGAAAAACCCAGGAAAACCTCATTCAGGATGACTGATTTGATAAAGCGCTTTACACTTTTTCGACCGAGTGTCTCCATCGGGAATCGAATTCGGGACCTCTCGCACCAAAGGCGAGAGCGTTAGCGTCTATCAGAAAATATTGTACAAAGTAAGATACAGAAGAAAACTACCGTTGGTGGACGATGTTTAACAGACCAATTCTTTCATCGAGAGAAGAAATAAGTATTGAATAATAGGATTTGCAATTTTCTCCATTTACTCTAAATAGCTTATAGCCTACACAAGTGATAGCAGAATGCTTATGATTATTCTTATTTAACGCACTATACTCCCAGCATTTAGAGTTTGCAGATATAGGCAATGCATACAGTTCCAAACTACTCTGTTTAATTCTAGGTAATGAACAGAAATAAAGCGTTTACTATCCAAACACACACCGTGAGCAAGAAAGAAATTAACAATAAAAGGCCCTAACATGAAGTTATAACGCATATTTTCTGTCATTAGTTTTTTACTAGCAGAAATAAGTCTTCGCACTGAAAGAATCATGTTTATGCACAATAAAACACTGAGTAGAATAAACAAAGACAAACAACGCGTTCTGCGTTGCTTGAGCCAATTCTTGAGCTGACATACAAGTTATTCACTGAACTTGAATTTAAATTTCATCAGACTATCACTATTCAGCTCAGCGACCCCGAAAATGTATGGGTTCGACACTAATCATGGTCGTTTTAGACGTTTTATTTTTCAGTCCTTCTGAACTCTCCCAATGTTAATGCGACCTGAATTTAGAATTAAGAGTCATCGGAAGTCCACTACTCATTCCAGCAACTTCACAAATCATGGATTCAACATTAATGTTGGATGTTTTCGATTATTTTTACATGTACACTCTTCCACTTCGCTAGGGATGCTAGAGATGTCTTAGCTTCGCAATATTTTTGTTTTCAATTTCTTTGCCAATTTTTCCTTGAAAATGAGTTTTGGGAGCACGGTGGCTCAGTGATAGGGCGCTTGCATCTAGTGCGTAAAGTGTCTGGTTCGATCCCGGCCGGGTAAACGTGTGGTAGACAACATCATGTTCGTGGGTTTTGTTGTGGTGTTTCCCCTATCTTCTCATTTCATCACTTCTTCTATTATCATTCACTTGCTATACACATCGTCTTACTTAGCCTTAAGGGCATAATCGTAAGGCGTTAAACTGAAATTTTAAAATGATCTAACGTACCGAGTTTCTTCTTCATAATATGAGGATTCTGTCAGATACGCTATTTTGGCATAAATTTTATACTACTACTTCTCCGGCTTCTCCCATATTTCTGTCTTCTCGATATAATTATTTAGAGGCATATCAAGGCAATGATATAGATTTGTATACGAATAAACAAATTCATTTTTATATGCATTTCTGTGAACGTAAATAAATACAAGAGTGTTTAACGCGAGAAAGTTCTAGACATAGACGCTCACACAAAATTGCTTAGAGAGCTCCTTCGTGGCTAAGCGGTTAGCGTACGCGCCCTTGGGGTGGGAGAGCCGGGTTCGATTCCCGGCAGGATCTCATGTGGTTCGGATTCCACGTTAATCAGTAGGTTCACGTCTCATACAGCCTTGCTGCTGAACGGAACATTAAACTCAAAATCAACTCAACTCAAAATTGCTTAGGTATACGCTACATTCAACGACAAAAGTTATTTTCGTTTGGTAAAATTTATTCTGAGAATAATGCTCGTATGGCTGAAATATGCAACGGTGGTATGGTTGAAACGTGCAGAAAATTATATTATTTTTTAATTTACTGAAACGTGCACTCAAATTGTCATTCTGAAGTTATTTACGAAACTAATTTCTTCAAACGGAAATAACTTTTGTCGCTGAGTGTACGAGGTACGTGACTGGTGGTGTCGATCACTCGTCTTGCAGTTTAGTTTTAATAATTTCAATTAATTTTTCGAAAGTGCTCTGAGTCATCTCTCATCTAACACCTTTATTTTATTCAGGATTCTTTGCAACATTTTCCAATATTTTATGTATCTTAAACATAGATTGTCATTCCCTCCTTTTCTTTATTTTCCTATTAATCCTTGTGGCTTCATTTAGTGACCAAATCTAAGAATGATTGAATACATTTTTTCTCCGATCACTTACTATCCCTCTCTGTCTCTCTCTTCTCTGCTGTTGAAGACGACTGTCCTTGCAAAGATATTTATCTCCACTTATAAAATATCGCTGTAATTATGCTACGAGAAATTCAAATTTGTTTTAACAGTGTTCATATGGAAAAGGCCGGAAATGATGGGGGCAGAAACTTTCTAAGTTTGTCTGCGAAAGGATATTTATTTCTCTGGAACTGGATTTTGGTTGGCAACTAACCAATAGTTTGAAGTTAACGACCCATTGGCTTCCTGATAGAATCGCCTCGGTTGGAAATTTTCAAAAGAAAAATGTGCTGGCCTCATAAACCAATACTACATGAACGTAATTTTATGACCGTATTATATGCGTAACGCTGCTGATTCAAAAGAGATGGAAACTCTTCTTCTGATTTTTAGTTTTTCGCTCTTGAAGTTTAATTCCCAACCTTTTAATGATGTTGTATTTCAATTTCACTTCTTATTTATTAACAATCTCATACAAGTTTATAGTTAATTTGTAGTTGAATTTATTATTATTATTATTATTATTATTATTATTATTATTATTATTATTATTATTATTATTATTATTATTATTATATTGAAAACTGATCTTCCTGAGAGGAAACCTGAAATACTTCAGAAGACAAGTCACCGATTGAAATTAAGAATATGTGGACCAAACGTATCTATATTCATTACCATTGTTGCAATAGTAAATGAAATGAAATTCTCTCCGTTAGGATATGAAAGACGATAATCAAGGTAAGTAAATGATGATGGAAGAATTGGTGGAATGAGAAAGTGAGAGAAAACGAGAGTATCCCGAGAGAATTCACGATCACGAAGTTGTCCACCATAAACTTACGTCACCGGAATCAGGCCAGGGATCACAGGCGCCAGACGTAAGCGCTCTACCACTGAGTGGTCTTACCTATCTTGTTACTGTCGATATAAAATGAAATTATTTATTTTATTTGAACGTCTCATGACTATGCTGTTTAGACTAAAGGTGTCAGGTGATTAATGAAAATGAATGATTGTGAAATAAATTTTTTTATGCTCTCCTACTTGTAATCAAACTTGGTACTAGGTGCAAAATACGCTACACCCAGGAACGTAAGCAGGAATTTATTTCGGGAGGGGTCTAAAGCGTTTCGGGAGGGGTCCAAATACAATTTGAGGCTAAATTATATGAAAACTTCTAAAATGGACCCTAAAAGTAGACTACATGTACGTACAAAAAAGTCGGGATTTCGGGGAGGGGGGCTCGGAACCCCAGGACCCACCCCCTGCGTACGCCCCTGGCTACACCCTCTAGCTATTTCTTTGAAGGAAGGTGTATTTGTTTAGCAAATGTATAAAACAGTCACTGCTACAGAATACTAATAAAATAAACAGCCTTACAGTAATAATCAAAAGTGATGTGAAGAAATCGAGAAAACTAAAGGAAATATAAATGAAATGAAATACTTCAGTCTAACACCCCACGATTATGCTCTTTTCCAAGTAACCAAATGAATGTTGTGAGACAGTTGATTTTTGATTGTGAACAGTATTTTTCAAAGGTTGATAATACGTTGCTGATGCCCTCGATGGTTTTGGGTACAAAACCTCCCGGCGACAACCTCGCGTGGCCAAAACCTCGCGGTCCTGATCTCCGGACACAGAATCTCGCCTGGTCTAAACTACGAGGGGCGTAATCTCGCCTGGGAAGATATGTCGTCAGTATAAAACCTCGTCACTACGATTTCTTCGATGCAAAATGCTCTCTCTATATATATTGTAATAACACATAATTGCAAATGACAAGAAAATATTCTAACGCGTGCTTTGGAAATCTGTATATATAAAAATGAAAATTACTATGTTTGTGACATCATACCTCTTAAGCCACCCGACCGATCTCGATCAAATTTTCACCATAGATGAGGTTTGGGCCTGGGATGTCTTCTGTAATTTCACTTTGATAGCATAATGAAGTGGAGGGGGAGATAAAAATAAATAAAACTTAATAACTCTTGAACCACGTGACCGGTCTCGATCAAATTTTCAACATAGATGGTGTTTGAGCCTGGGGTGTCTTTTATTTCACTTAGACTGTGACCTTAGGAAATTCTAACAACATCGAATAATATTTATGAAAGTATGAAATAATCTGAAGGAAATGATGGAATGAAGAAAGTGGGAGAAAACTGGAATACCCAGAGAAAGCCCACACACACGATATTTTGTATATTATTATTATTATTATTATTATTATTATTATTATTATTATTATTATTATTATTATTATTATTATTATTATTATTATTATTTGTAATGTGTAATTGCATATCAAGGAACTCATTGGGTAAATTTTAAGGAAACGTTTAATTCCGCGAGGTTTTGGACGTCGAGATTTTGATCAGGCGAGATTTTGGCCACGCGAGGTTTTGGGCGGTGAGGTTATGGCCACGCAAGGTTTTGGCCCGCAAGATTTTGGGCGGCGATGTTTCGGCTGCGAGATTTTGTCCTATCCTGTCCTCGATGCATCGGAAATTTTCATTCAACCAATTATAAACGGAAAATCAACCAACTTGGCAATATTTGGCCATTAGTTATTGGGTGTATTTTCACAAAACGTACTCTTGCATACAGATGCACCTACGGGGTGCACTGGGTCTGGATTCCCAAACTTCTTAACATTTTTATATAATATAATTGCGCTTTTTTGCACACACACATGCAGGTTCATGCAGTCCGTGCCCCTTTCAATCTTTAGTACGGCCACATAACCAGTAGCATTGGTTATATTGGTAATCCTAAATCTGCTTATTTCTTTATCGATGATATATAACTAACTAACTGATCACACATGTATGAAAGATTAATCTTAATTTCTATTTTTAAGTATTTTTTTTTTAAATTTATCTTCCCAATTAGATACAGTTATTTCTTCTATTACACAATCACTCATTCAGAAAGAAAAAAGAACTTTGTCAAATTATGAAACTGAATTCAGAAAGAATAACATAATTGATTAATAAAAATTATGTTTTATCTTTCACACATTTGAGATCAGTTAAGTATTTATGGATGTTAGAGATATGAAACAAACACCAGATTCAAAATTACCAATGCAACCAATGCTACTGGGTATCTAGGCTCATTTCTCATAATCACCTTCTCCTTTAGCCTAACCGGCATAACCATGGAACGTAAAACTTAAAGATTTCATTTCATTTTCATTTGGGTATCTAGGCAATAGGATGTTTGAGATGTCTGTGCAAATTCTGTGCCTGGGTACGACACAATTTAATTTGATATTTTAAAATAAAAAGATAGATAAACAGCAACGTGAAATATTGTATTCCCGTTATCTTCAGCAGCCATTTATATGATTTCTACAGCGGATTTTATTTTCCAAGTACGCTACATAGCAATATTCAGGAAATGAATATTGTAAAATTCTTTCAGTCTATAAAGGTAGAGCAGTTACTGTACACGGGAATTTTGACTTTCCCATCACCTTTTATTATAAAATTGTCTTCTTAAATACAAAATCTATACAATAAGCAGTTCCACTAATAATTTGGCTAAGATAAAAAAAAAAGGAACCCAAACCCGGTGACCAAGCGTCGTGGGCTTTTGCAGGTGAGATACCTCTCGGTGACCAGGCGTCGTGAGAGGGGTTTTAGGTGGTTCGATCAACCTGGACAGATTGATGCTCGAAGATGCGTGCTGCTCTATTAACATGTGTTAGTACACATGGTTATCGCATGTTATGGGGACATGCGGAACCTTACAATATAATAATATAAGTACTGCATTCTGGTTCACAATTTTCTCACTTTCCTGAATATAAGATTATCTTGACACTATATAGTAGTAATAATTAAATAGTACTGTTCGAGGAGTACTATAAATCGTATCCATACGTTTGTAGCATTTAATGAACGAAACTTGTTGATTTGTAGAAATTACTTATACTATGAACTAGCAGCGTTCACCCCGCTTCGCTGCGGTCACCCCAACCCGCCCCGCTTCGCTGCGGTCATCCCGGAACGCAATAAACTTTGTTACTTAGATAATTTTTACTTTTTCGCTTTCAAGTGATTTATAGCGCCTGTCAGTTATGTTAACCCGCCGAGTCACAGGGTCATGCGGGTTGCATATAAATACGTTTATTTTTATACCTATGATGAACTAATAACAAAGGATTTGTACGTATGGACACCTGAATGGTCAATTATCTCAAGACACTGGTAATTGAAAATTAAAGTGATATGATAAAAACCATCTAGGGTCCACATCCTAACAACCCCCCAAAAATGAAAGAAATCGCTTCAGCCGTATTAGCGTGATGAGCGGACAAAGGATTTTTTGTACGTATTGACACCTGATTGGTCAATTATCTCAAGACACTGGTAATTGAAAATTAAAGTGATATGATAAAAACCATCTAGGGTCCAAATCCTAACAACCCCCCAAAAATGAAAGAAATCGGTTCAGCCGTATTAGCGTGATGAGCGGACAAAGGATTTTGTGCGTTCTCTTTTATATATATTATACTATGAATTACAAAATTTGACTTTATAAAGGTGTAAAGTAAAAACGAAACTTTAATTATATGCTTCTAAAATTAGATCAATGTGAATACAATAATTTTTGTTGTTCTTGAACTTATAAGTTTGTTGTGATAAAGTAATTGGTTTTAAAAAAATATAAATTGGCAGTAAACATTTGAGTTGATAGTTGGAGACGTCCGCAAGTGTTAAGGGAAAGTGACAGAAGGTTTTTCGCTATATATCTGACTATTAATCGGTTTAGTGCTGTCACCTGGCGTATCATGCTGAAATTATAGGTTTGCTGGAGGGAGCAGTGTTGTGTCTGACCTTGTAGGTGCGTGAGTGTTTGCAGTGAACGCTATCAAATGGCGCCGAAAATCAAACATGTATTGGAAAGGTTACGTAATGGTCTTTTCCATGTTAAGTTTTCATTCGTACGCGTTGTGAAACGGTGTAGTGAAAATGGATGACTACTGCGAAAGGTATTGTAGCCTGTTGCACACAACAGGCTGCCATTGCGAAACATTCACCCACGAAAACCCACCAGGAGAAGAGTTACAAGCAAAGTGACACCCGTAGTGTTAAGGAGGATCCGTCGATTGGCATGCCAAAAAAAATCCGATGCAACGTGGTATAAGCCATAGATTCCACCAGGACAAAAACGTGAAGGTAAATGCAAAATACGTGCAAGAATCTGAGTTCCTTGACAACCTCTCATGTCGTTTCCAAGCATTTGGTTCGGTAATCAACTTCAATTCGTCGTCACTAACAGCGAATGATGTCCGTCACCTTCCTTATCTTTTAAACATGCGTCATCAACATAGAACTTTGGGAGCCATTTTGCATTGTGCGAGTATATTCGTTCACACTATTCTCAGTTCATTAATGTTTCGAACTATCTATGCACTTCTTTTGCAAAAATTCTGGTTTGGCATCCTATTTTCTCATATCGCTAAGCAGTTGAAACTACAGAGATATCTTACATGGCCTATACATCTTGAATTGCAAACCACAAGATTCCAAATGATATGTAACAATAGTATGCAACAAAGTTATTTCGCCAATTTTGCAACAACCCAATATATGGCGATATCCTGTTAATTGATCAATCCGTTAAAAAGTCATATGGTTGGAAGCCTATAGTAAAACGAGAACTTTATTTTGCGCTGAGACTCATACAATTTAGTCACGAACTGCTAATTAACTAACTCTATGATCTATGGAATCCAGAGGTTCAATGCTGCGTTCATGAAAGCTTTCCGTTGACTTTTGCCCTTAGCCAATTGGTTCCAGTCTTTACTTTGTATTCCTGTTTCAGCAAGACCCATTTTATTATTGCTCTCCAATCTGTGTCTAGGTATTCCTAATGGTCGTTTTTCTACTGGATTTCCAGTTAAAACTTTGATAACGTTCCTACTTTTTTAAAAACGGGATAACTGGCTGTATAACTTGCCCACCTGAGTCTCTTAGATTTGATGACCCCAACAATGTTTGGTAAACGGCATAAATTATGCAGTTTCTCCTTATGAAGTTTCCGCTGTTACCCAATTACGTTCTCTTTGAGTCCGAATATTCGACTTAGGATTTTATTCTCATAAACTTTCGGTCTGCGTTTTCCCCTCAGAACAAGCGACCATGTTTCCCAACCATACAGTACAACAGGCACGATTATCTTTTTATATTTTAAGTTTAAAATTCCTTTACAGAATTCGCAATGACAAAAGATTTTGAACTGTATACTAACACAAATTTTCTGCTCTTAATCGACATTTAATTTCTTTGTGGATATAGTTTTGGTCTGTTACCATCGATTCAGATATTTGAAAGCATTTATTCTGTTGAAAGATTTGATGTTTTGATCCATCCATAATTTGCAGTATTACGATCCCGACGAACTTTAATGTATTTAGTTTTTCCTAGATTTACTTCCAAACCAATGTCTGTGTAAACCTTAATAAGACATCTGATTTTTTCCATTGTTCTTCTATCATGCCCTAGCACATTTACATAATCAGTTTGCGCCATAACCTGGTAAATACAATTTAGCTCTAAGCCCTGATTGCTATCTTTGATTTTTCTTATTGCGTACTCCAGAACAAAGTTAAATAGAAATAGCGACAAAACATCTTGTTTTAAACAGTTCTGGACCTGAATGCACGCACGTGGACAAGGACATTCCTATCCGGACTTTATGTGGGGATTCATTTAAACACATCTTAATTAATCTAACTAGCGTTTTCAGTATTCCAAATTCTGTAACAATGTCTCATAATGTTGCGCTCCTAACCGAGCGGTAATCCTTTCTTAATTCAATAAATAATTGATATACTTAGGTATTATATCCCACTTCTTGTCGAGTATTTCTCGAATGTTAGACATCTGGTTGAGAGTTGACCAATTTCGCATAAATCGGCACTAATAATTTCCAATAATTTCATCTGCATATGGCGTGAATGGTACTAATAGAATGATTGATAGGATTTTATAAGGTGTGAGTAGAGATATGCCTTGATAATTATTACAAAAAGGTTTGTCACCTTTTTTCTGAGTGGTAACAATAATTGATTCTTTCTACTTTTCTTCCATCTCCTCCTCGTTCCAGATAAAGAGAATAAACTTTTCTGTCTTTTTACATAACGTTTTCCTTCTAGCTAAAATTAGCTCAACCGAAATTTTGTCTACGCAGAGATTTGTGTTTCTTTAATTGATTTACAGCTATTTCTGCTTCTGTTCGGTTAGGCTGTGGAATATACGGTTCTGCCGTGTGCATTTCCCTTTATCTACGAACATTACTTTTCGGCTGCCTGTTAAGCAAATCGTCAAAAAACTTTCCATTTATTCAAAATTCTTTCTGTATCAGTGAAAATTATTCCATTGTTATATATATATATATATATATATATATATATATATATATATATATATATATATATATATATAAGCGTACAGTTGATAGCTTCTCTTAAATGCGTTGGTGTCCTATACATTTTCCGAATGTGTTTATCTTTACTATTATCTTCAAGTTCATTAATTTTAGCTTTTAAGAAGTTATGTTTCTTTGTTCTAAAAGTTCTTGAAATTTCCCGCCTAATGTCAACGAAATTTTGTGTAGTTATATCGTTCGGATTTTGTAGATTTTCCTGTTTTCTCTTCTCTGCTAGTTTAGGGTATATCTGGTCGAATCATGGTTTGTTCCTATGTATTTCCGCATAGTTTTTTCTTCTGCTGAATTTTTAATGCTATCCCTAATTTCAACCGAAATATCCTGAACACTAGTGCGCTACAAACTTTCTAAAACCGAATATCTATTCAACACTTCAATCTTGTATTCTCCTCTCACTTGCATTTCTTCCCATTTCTGTAAATTAAACTTCTTCGTTTTCAGATGTTAAATACTCCCTTTATTCAACGATAAATTTTCTCTCATCATTGCTGTTACCAGCTAGTGATCAACGTCACAGTAAGCTCCTCCGAATGCCTGAAGATCAATTATGATAAAGTGTCTTCTTCTATCTGTTGAAACGTGACCAATTTGATTATGTATTTTCCCGTCTGGTGAGGTCCAAGTATATTTATGAACGTCGTGATGTGAGAATTTTGTAATCTTCATGATAATGTTTTTGGATGTTGCAAAATTCACAAGGCTATCACCGTTGTCATTACTTGCCTTATGCACACTTTCATTCTCTATCATCAGTTTTAAAATATCCTACCTTCACACTGAAATCCTCTAATAAAATTTTTATATGGTATTGCGTGAGTTGATCGAATACCCGTTCTTCTTCTTCGTAAAAGTTATCTTTTACATCGTCATCCTTATTTTGTGTTGGGACCAGGGCCGTGCTGGGATACTAATGAGGGCGGTGGACAAGCCTACTAAAAGGGCGCCCATACAAACGGGAATATATATATATATATATATATATATATATATATATATATATATATATATATATATATATATATATATATATATATATATATATACAGGGTGGTCGTGCATTAATGTCGGAAAATTTGTGAGATGAATCTACAGGTAAAAACAAGCAAAAAATGTCATATGAACATTGGGTGAATGCGGCTTCGTTTGGACGCTAGAGGCGTCTGAAATGTCACCTTCCGAGGCGGCAATTTGCAATATCTCAAGAACGGAGAGAAATACGAATGTCGGGTCAAAACATATCAAAGGAAACCCCATCCGAAGAATCCAATTATGTATAAGTGATGGCGAAACAGTGGCGGCGCCAGGGGAAGCACAAAGAAAGTGAATGAAACATGGAGAAAAGTGAACAATTTACACTGAAAAATTGTAGGAGGGGGTGTTACTTGGAATATGCAACAACAAATGTTAATGAACAAAGGCAACAGCGGCTAGTCTGTAGGGACTTTATGGGAGGCGGATTGTAGGAATACAGTATCTTTGTAATGGTGAGAAATAGGAATGTCGGGTCAAAAGATGTTAAAGGAAATCCCATCCGAAGAATCCAATTATGTATAAGTGATGGCGAAACAGTGGCGGCGCCAGGGGAAGCACAAAGAAAGTGAATGAAACATGGAGAAAAGTTGAAATTGGTGAAAACACAACTATTTGAAAGCAATCAGGAAACAAGGAATACAACTCTAGGTGTACTGTATGATACATGTCCGATGACAGAGGGCGCATAGCTACAGTAGGTGGAACAAGGGGACGTACAGAGCGTCGCGTAGTAGAGTTAGTTATAGGAGTAGTGAAAGCGTGGGTAACGAGAGCGTTCGCATCGAAGGTGCAGAGGACAGCGCACAGTTCATTCGTACTGAATGGGGCAATGACAGTAACAGCACAAGCGTTTTAGTGCTACACTCTACAGGCAGGGCAGTAATCCATGTGTATGTGAATGTGGTTTACTTTGTGTCGTGTGAAACAGTGTTGATGTTGACAAGCGCTATGTGTAATGCACCACAATGAATAGGGTAGTATACACTAACGCCGAAATGGCAGATATGCATTTGATGTACGGCTTAGCGGAAGGTAATGCAGAAGAAGCACGTAGGTTATATGCGGAACGCTAACCAGATCGACAAATTCCAGCACCGGGGATGTTTATTCGTATTCATCAGCGATTGCGGGACACTGGGTCATTCCTTCCCAACACAGACATTCCGAGACGACGACGCGTTCGAACACCCTCCCTGGAAGAGAGGGTACTCCGACATGTGACCCGGAACCCGAGTATTTGTACCCGACGAATAGCAAGGCAGGAAGACGTTTCGCATCAAGTCGTGCTAAGCATCTTGCCTAGTAATAATCTCAGACCATACCACGTACAACGAACGCATGCGTTATACGATGGTGACTATGAAACCCGACGACGTTTCTGTCGTTGGTTATACCGCCGCTGCCGTGTATCACCAGCCTTTCTAACACAGGTATTGTTCTCGGATGAGGCATTATTCACACGGGATGGCATCACAAATTTCCACAATGACCATCGATGGGCACTCAACAACCCGCATGCAATTGTAGAGACGAAGCATCAACAGCGTTTTCAATTGCATGTGTGGGCTGGTATTATTGGCGACAACGTTGTGGGACCACATTTCTTACCACAGCGATTGAACGCAATATCGTATCTCCAGTTTCTGACTCAGAACCTACCTATTCTGCTTGAAGATGTGCCACTAAGGACAAGACAATGTATGTGGTTTATGCATGATGGCGCCCCTGCCCACTCATGTCACACTATTCGTGCATATCTGAACAAAACATTTTCTCGCAGGTGGATAGGTCGTGGTGGAAGACAAGCAAGGCCCCCACGTTCACCCGACCTGAATCCTCTAGATTTTTTCCTGTGGGGTTACGTGAAGAGTCTCGTGTATACACGGCCCCTGCATGATGTTAAAGATCTTCGCCAGCGTGTATGTGCTGCATTTGCCACATTACGGCAAACGCCAGCGATATTGGCACCAATCAGACAATCCTTACGCCATCGTGTAACTGTCTGTCTCGAAGAACAAGGAGGACATATTGAACAGCTGCTATAGAATGGCATTATGTTGACCATGGTAAGTACAATACCTCTTGTTTTTACAGTACACTGGGTCTCATCTTCCATACGTGATTTTTACGATCTGCACGTTTCATCACTAAGAGTGTTTAAAAGTTTCTTTGCAGCTCCCATGCGCCGCCACTGTTCCGCAGTACGTGTGCATAATTGGATTCTTCGGATGGGATTTCCTTTGATATCTTTTCACCCGACATTTCTATTTCTCTCCGTTAAAATGATGCTGTATTTCAACATTCCACCTCTCATAGTGTCCCTACAGCGTAGCCATTGTTGCCTTTGTTCATTAACATTTGTTGCTGCATGTTCCATATAACATCCGTTCCTACAGTTTGTCAGTGTAAATTGTTCACCTTTCTCCGCATTTCATTCACTTTCTTTATGCTTCCCCTGGCGCCGCCACTGTTTCGCCATCACTTATACATAATTGGATTCTTCGGATGGGATTTCCTTTAACATCTTTTGACCCGACATTCCTATTTCTCACCATTACAAAGATACTGTATTCCTACAATCCGTCTCTCATAAAGTCCCTACAGACTAGCCGCTGTTGCCTTTGTTCATTAACATTTGTTGTTGCATATTCCAAGTAACATCCCCTCCTACAATTTTTCACTGTAAATTGTTCACTTTTCTCCATGTTTCATTCAATTTCTTTGTGAACCCCTCAAGCGCCGCCACTGTTTCGCCACCACTTATGCATAATTGGATTCTTCGGATGGGGTTTCCTTTGATATGTTTTGACCCGACATTTGTATTTCTCTCCGTTCTTGAGATATTGCAAATTGCCGCCTCGGAAGGTGACATTTCAGACGCCTCTAGCGTCCAAACGAAGCCGCATTCACCCAATGTTCATATGACATTTTTTTGCTTGTTTTTACCTGTAGATTCATCTCACAAATTTTCCGACATTAATGCACGACCACCCTGTATATATATATATATATATATATATATATATACAGGGTGGGCCATTTTAATTAATCCACGGAAATATCTGAAAAATGATAAAACATAGAAGAAATGTTTGAAGTACACGTTATATATTGCTAAGGGGGAAAACCATTTCCGCCAAAAGTACCCCTCCTCACCCCCCGGAAATGGGGGTAACGGGGGGTAACTTTGAAATGTTAAATGGGAACATGGGTCGAGTAATACCTCGTTCGAAAGGTCCTGGAAAACTAAGTAACGCTGTACCAAAATTTATTTCATATGGAGCACCAGTTTCAAAATGGCCGCCATGATATAGTTCGGAAACTCCAGTAGCCGTAGTATGAAAACCATGGGAGGTAAATGAATGGAACAAAATTGAAATACGTAAATATCATAGGGCATATCGAATGGTGTTGTCCCTGTGATCCCAGTGACCTCCCTGAAGGGGTCTTGGGGGCTAACTTCAAGATTTCAAATAGTAACATGAGTCGAGTGGTACCTCGTTCGATAAATCTTCCAAAATCAAACATCTTGCAGGAGAAAACGATTGAGGTGAAATGGCAGTGTTCTCACATAGTATCAGTGTCAGAGAAAAGGTTTAGTATCCGTAGTATGAAAGCGATTGGAGATAAATCAACAGAAGAAAAACTGGAGTAGGTAACTGACGTAAGGCATATCGAGAGGTGTTGTCGGGGTGACTCCACTGAAAGGTATCCGGGGCCAACTTGAAAATTACAAATAGCAACTTGAAGCGAGTAACATCATGTTACATAGACAAATGAATATCAAACAGCTTCTGTAAGAATATTTTCGACATGAGACACCGTTTTCAAAATGATCGCCAAGACATGGTGAATGTGTCTAAGAAAACGTCTATTGCCCATAGTATGAATACGGGTAGAGATAAATGAAAATAACGAATATTAAATAGGAAAACCACGGAGGCGTTCCAAGGCTCGAGAATGATACAACAGAGATAAACATGTTAGAGTAAAATTGCCATAATGTATAGAGAGATATCTAAGTCCTGCAAAATAATCTTTTTTCTGTGCTCTGTATGTGAGTGGGGTGGAAAGTAACAGTGAAAGTTCAAATGAGAACTCTACTTTAATTCGCAAATTAAGGCTACCTTACAAATAGGTATGGTATGGTTGAAACATTTGTTTGTAAGGATGACGCTATAGTGACTAAAAAAAGGTGAAATTTTATTTGAATGGTAACGCATATCTGTATGGCTAAGTATGATTTGATGCGAAAACAGAAGGAACGTTATACGAAAGAAGTTGTCGAATAATGCAGTTGCTGGAACTTACAAACGTGTGAATTTGCTAATCTCCGTCGCCACAGAAACTTTTATGCAATATGTGCTGGTTATTCGGAAAGCATTTCGGGGATATACGTACATACTGTTTCGTCCCTCAAGCTCACAATATGACATGAGTGCTAATAGTTAATCAAAATGTAACTGTGGCCAAGGGCGCCCATGTTGTGGTTTCCAAGGGAGGCAAGAAAAAACGACATTTCAAATATAGTTTCAAATTTTGCTGTAGCTATTCTAAAAATTCTATTGAGTTTTCGATATTCCGAAGCACAATTTCCTCTAGGGGGGCGAGAGCCCCCCTTGTCCCCCTTATGGGCGCCCTTGACTGTGGCCATCCGCATTAACTGAGTGCACTAATTCTATATCCCTGAAGTCTGCCTTCCAAACAGCATTGGGTAGGTCAAGCGTACGCCCGAACCGTTGTCCGGTCGGACATTGAAATTTTGAAGTTAGCTCACAAAATCCCTTCAGGGAAGCCGCTGGGATCGCAGGGGTCACATCGTTCGATATGCCCTAAGATATTTACGTATTTCAATTTTGTTCCATTCATTTACCTCCCATGGTTTTCATACTACGGCTACTGGAGTTTCCGAACTATATCATGGCGGCCATTTTGAAACTGGTGCTCCATATGAAACAAATTTTGGTACAGCGTTACTTAGTTTTCCAAGACCTTTCGAACGAGGTATTACTCGACCCATGTTCCCATTTGACATTTCAAAGTTACCCCCCGTTACCCCCATTTCCGGGGGGTGAGGAGGGGTACTTTTGGCGGAAATGGTTTTCCCCCTTAGCAATATATAACGTGTACTTCAAACATTTCTTCTATGTTTTATCATTTTTCAGATATTTCCGTGGATTAATTAAAATGGCCCACCCTGTATATATATATATATATATATATATATATATATATATATATATATATATATATATATATATATATATAGAGAGAGAGAGAGAGAGAGAGAGAGAGAGAGAGAGAGAGAGACTTTGAAAGAAAGTATGGGTGCCATTTTATATCAAAATCACCACCAAGTTTGTTTTAGTATTAACGTACAAAGCTAACCTCGAATCGAAATCCTCTTTACTACAGAAAACCTTTTTAGTTCCTGTAATAACATTTCTGCCAAATAAAATGAAGCTAAATGTGTCAACAACTTAGTCAGTTTTTACTTTATATTTCAATCTCTGCGAGAACCATTTTAATATTGTCCTCCCATCTGTGCCTCGGTCTTCCTAACGGTCATTTTCCTATTTGGATTTCCAGTTACAACTTCGAAAGCGTTTCTAATTTCTTCCATTCTGGCTACATAACCTGACCATTTGAGCCTCCTAGACTTGATGACCCTAAGAGTGTTTGGTAAACGGTATAAAATTATGCAGTTCCTCGTTATGAAGTTTCCGCCTTTCCCCATTCCCGTTCCTTTTGGAGTTCAAATATTGGTTTAAGAATCTTGTTTTCAAATACTTTCAGTCTGCGATATTCCCTCAGAGTCAGTGACCATGTTTCGCAACCATACAGCACAACAGGCATGATTATCGTTTTATATTTTGAGCTACAAATTCCTGAACAGAATTAGCTACAAAAAAGATTTTTAACTGAATAATAGCACGAAATTCCTGCTTTCAGTTGACATCAAATTTTTTAGTGATTATGGTTTTGGTCTGTTGATAATGATCCTAGATATTTGAAAGTATCCACTTTGTCGAAAGAAAATATTATTTGGTATTTTAACGCATCCATAAAATGCAGTATTACGATCCCGACAAACTTCCATTTATTTAGTTTTCTCTGCATTTATTTTTAAGCCTATATCTCTGCAAGCGATAATTAAGATTTCTGCATTTCTGCATTACCTATTAAATTTACATCATCAGCATACGCCATAACTTGGCAAATACAATTCAGCTCTAGAACTTGATTGCTGTCTTTGATTTTCCTTATCGTGTTCTCCAGAACAAAGTTAAGTAATAATGACGACAACGCATCTCCTTGTTTCAGGTCATTCTCAACGTGAAAGCTCGTGAACAAGAATTTCTCTACTCGAAGCTTACTTTGGGATTCATTTAAACATATCTTAATTTATCTACCTTTTCTGTAAGATGTTGTACAATGTTTCCCTCCTACCAGAGTCTAAAGTCAGTAATTGATGTGCCAGAATGTTGTATTCTCTCATTTCTTTTCAAGTATTAGTCGAATGGTAAATATCTGGTCGATAGTTGATAGATTTTACCTAATCCGTTCTGATAATCTCCAATAATTTCGTCTGCGTATGGAGTCAATCTTGCTAATACAATGTTTAAGAGGATTTATTGGATGTTGACAGAAGAGAAATGCCTCGATAATTATTAAATCTGTTTTGTTGCTTTTCTTCTGAACTGGAACAATGATTGATTCTCTTCACTCTTGTGGTAATTCCTCCTTGTTCCAGATAATGAAAATGAGTTTGTGTATTTTGCTCTACAATCTTTCCCCTCCAGCTAAAATTAAGTCAACCAGAATTTCGTCTACACCCGGAGATTTTTTTTAAATAGCGATTTCTATTTCTGTCTGGTTAGGTTCTGGAATATACGGTTATGCTGCATGCATTTCACTTTCTCCACGCCCATTAGTTTTTGCCTATGTGTTAAGCAAATCGTCAAAGAAATCTGTCCATCTATTTAAGATGCTATCTGTATCAGTGCGAACTGTTCCTTTAGGTTTCTTTAATATATAAGCACGAAGTTGATAGCCTTTCGTTGATGCATTTATACATGCCCCGAATGTTTTTGTTTTCCCTATTATCTTCAAGTTAATTAATTTTAACTTTCAAAAGTCTCGTTTCTTTGTTCTAAAAGTTTTAGAAGTTTTCTGCCAGATGACAATGAAGTTTTATGTAGTTATTTCGTTCGGATTTTGTAGCCAACGCAGTTTCTTCTGTTTTCTCTTCTCTGCTACTTTAGTACATTTCTGGTTGAACCATGGTTTGTTCCTACGTATTTCTGCGTGCTCCAATGTTTCTTTTGCTGAAATTTTAATGTTATCTCTAATTTCAACCAAGTATCTTGAACACTAGTGCACTCCGAACCTTCTAAAACCGAGACTCTATTCGACACTTCAATCTGGCTCCCCTATCACCTGACTCTCCTCTATTTAAAAAAAAATAAATTAAACCGCTCCATTTTCAGGTATTGTGAATATTTCCTTTATTCAACGATAGTCTCTCTCTTACTATCACAATCAACTCCTCTGAACGACCGAACATCAGTTGTGCTAGACTGTTCTTTTCTGTCTACTAAAACATGATCAGTTTGAATATGTGTTTTTCCATCTAATGAAGTCCAACTATATTTATGAATGTCGCGATGTTGGAATTTTGTAATCTTCACGATAAGGTTTCTGGATATTGCACAGTTCACGAGTCTAACGCCATTGTCACAACCTTTCTTATGCAAACATTTATTCCCTATAATCGGTTTGGAAATACCCTTTGGTCCTACCTTCGCATTTAAACCACTTAACAGAATTTTCATATGGTATTGCAGATGATCAAATACCCATTCTATTCTTTCGTAAAAACTACATTTTTTAATCGCCATCCTTATTTTCTGTTGGGGCATGTGCATTTAAAACAATAATATTACACCACCGACCCTTAAGAGAAGTAAAAGAAAATCTATCATTAACAAATTCAACCTATGTAATTGCTGATAGCCCTGTTTCTAGTTGGTAATTTTTAATTTGTTCCCCGTAAAAGAACGTAAAATTTTCCGACTTGACTCCTTCATTTCCTTCTCATCTAACTTCCTGATATTCTACTAGGTACAACCTCTATTTCTAAACTTTTTTTACAAATTTTAACGCGACTGCTCTATAGAGACTTCTTATATTCCATGTTCCAAATCTCATGTCGATTTTACTTTGCTAAGTTCGTGCCAAGTTAATAGTTCTGATCCGAGGATCTGCGAACTTATCTGAACAATCCTTTTTTTACAGGATGAGGTTGTTAGCCTCACACCCAATTCTCAAGCTGGATTATCACCCCTTGTCTGTCCGCGACTGCTTACTCAGTATATTCGCAGCTAACCTCTATATCCCAGAGGCCATCCCCTCGATCCACAACCTGAAGACGCACCGTGCCGTGGTGAGACGAAGACCACATTTCACGGAAATTAATATAGCTACTGTATATTTTAGAAATACAATAGGTACTGATTATCCGAACACTGCTTTAAAACACACAGGAACAATCAATATGCTCGGATATATGGATGCATATTAAGACTGTGAAAGCTTCGATGCCGTAAAAATCGTAAATTAGAGACTAGTGTCAGTGTACTATTACATAAATGCATCGTACGTTTGACTATCCGAACTATTCTTGATGTATCACATTGTTTCGTTTCATAGATATATAACTTTATAATATTTTTGTAAGTGATTATACTCTTTATCTGTTCTCTGCCAATACCAACTGTATGAATTTATAATACAAAACTGAAATACAGAAGAATAAAATTTAAAAAAAATAATGTGATATTTCGCAGGGCATCTTATGTAAAGGGCGCCTTTTATTCTTCACAGGTTCTGTACTACCAGTCAGTATTTGAATTTATTAAACAAAGCTGGTATACAGGATAACTAAAACCACTTATCTATAATGTGATGTTTCGTAGGGCGCCTAATGTAAAGGGCGCACTGTACCTTTCACGGGTTCTTCGCCAACTGTGTGTATTTATTGTACAGAACTGTGCTATGCAGAAGAGTAAATAAAATCGTTCATCTTTGATGTGGTCTCGGAAGGGCGCACTGCAACTTTCACGGGTTCTTTACCAATAAAACTGTAAGAATTTATTACTAAAAACTTGTACCTTTATTTATACTGTGATATTTCGGAGGGCGCACCGGGACACGTCCCGGTGTCCCGGTGGGCCAGCACGGGCCTGGTTGGGACATGTGCATTTAGAACAATATCACACCACCAACTCTTCAAAATAAGAAAAGGAAATCTATCATTAATAAATTCAGCCCGTTTAATTGATGATGTTATTCGTTTGTGAACGAAAAAAATGTTCTGATTTGGTGATTTCTATTTCCTTTCCCGTAAAAGAACGTAAAAGTTCCAGACTTTACTTCTCATTTCCCTTCCCATCTAACTTTCTGAACTCCTACTAGGCTCATCCTATATTTCTCTAACTCAATCTTTACGGAATTTAACGTGCTTGTCCTGTAAAGACTTACAATATTCCATGTTCCAAATCTCATGTCCATTTTATTTTGCTGAGGTCGTGTCAAGTCTTTCCTGGTCCGAGGCTTCTGTGAATGCTTTTGAACAAGTACCCTTTTTGTTTATAGGATGAGGTTATTAGCCTCAAGCCCAATCCCCAAGCTGTAGAGCCATTCCTTGTGTCCCCGCGAATGTTTATTCCATATATTCTGTGCTAACCGCTATATCTAAAGGCCTTCTCCTCTATCAGCAACCTGAGTACGCGCTGAGACGTGGTGATAGGAGTCCACATTACACGATCACGAGCCGCTGCTGATTTTAAATTACACAAGTGGACGATAAACCGAAAAAGATTGAAAATGTCAGACCTATTAGAATATACAGGAGTTATCATTTACTGCCTTCTCGATAACATTCACCATTGGCATAATCTTGTAAAAGAACAACTAGAAAGACTTCCGTTAATCGATTCAAATAAAAAGTAGCACTAACACATTAATAATCGTAGGGGTTCGTAGGTCTCACTATATAAAAATATAAATTATGAATAATCTAAGGCCAAAAAATAAGAAAGATACTCCATTATCAACATGTTGAGCAAATGCAATACGTCAAACTGCAATCATATTAATGATAATGAAATAATAAATAAAAATTTCTAAAGACGAAATATGAAATTAAATTGCTATATTGATAAAAATCCAATTAGGTTATTCTTGATGATAACGCTCATGGATAGTCAAAATAATTTTCACTTCTGTAACTTTCTTAGTGATTGCTGTGTACATTTGAACGTGGATGGGTTAATGTAAAAATTTTACTGTGGAATTCAGAATGGTAAAGTTTTTATTGAGACACAGCATCGCTATTTCCGACCATTAGCCGTTATAGCTTTGAAAAACGTAAAAGGTTCAGGAGTCTACGAAATCCACTTTTCAGATCTCCTAAACCTATTCTACAGTTTGGAAAGTCTTTCTTTTGCGAATGGAGGGACCTGGTCTTCCGGTTATGTGGACTGTAGAAGTCGCTATCAATTTTGCCGGTATTTCTGCACTCTGGAATGAAGCGCTGGATACCTGACTCTGACCTTTGTTTGCGAATCCGAAATGAAAAAATCAAAAGATAAATTCCTTGTCTAAATGTGCAAGAAAATCTATTTAATATTGAACAGAAGAACACAAATATGGCATTTAAAAAAAATGAACTGCTGAGTTCAAAGAGGTATTGTGAAAAAGATTTATTAACTTATGTTTTTTTTATGAGGTGAAATTTTTGTTTAAATGTAAAATATATATGAGTATACT
Organism: Thermobia domestica; assembly: GCF_964235325.1. Taxonomy (NCBI): domain Eukaryota; kingdom Metazoa; phylum Arthropoda; class Insecta; order Zygentoma; family Lepismatidae; genus Thermobia; species Thermobia domestica. Next base: position 154,824,701 of record NC_137469.1, read on the forward strand.
GAAGGAAACAAAAGGAAATTGTAACAGTTTGAGAGGCTTTGGTAAATCGTAATACTTGGCATATTTGCGAAGAAAGGAAAAGTAATGAAATCAAGGAAAAGGAAATTTATACTTAACAGAATGTAGAAAATAAGAAATATCTTGATTTTCCTTCTTAATTTGCTTTGTGAATTAGATTAACGTCGGCAGGAAAGCAAATGGCATAGTGATGAAGAAAGGAATGGTTCAGTAATGTTATATTGCTTTAAAAGGACGATCATTTCACAGACAAATAATACTGAATAAATGTAAAACAAATTCCTGTGTTATAACCCATCAGCTTTCAATCCTAGAAATACTTTTCCTTATGACGAATAGTATATATAATTAAAGGGAAAATAAAATTTACGTATAGCTTTTTCTGGTGGTGTCTACGCCATATTTCTTTACCTTTGAACTACTTACTTTTCTGAAATTTGTGCTAGGAGGACGAATGGAACAAATAAAAGCAACGTTAAGGGAACTCATTTTCTTGTAAGAATGAGCTTAGAGGCTGGTTGTGCTATTTACAGAAAAGAAATCAACTTCTGTTTTCAATCTTCTTTCAAGTTCCACCAAGTTTTGCCGTCGCAGTAATTTCAGGGAGACTGCTTACGAGTTGTATGTGTTGAGACCTTCATGGCTGCTGGAGCCGGGTCTGATGACCAGAAGCTGTGATTGGTCCGTATTAAGTACGACGTGCAGCTGTTATTTCTTCTCCCCTATAGCTCCCTGGGCACTCTTGTGGCGGTCGAAATGACTAGTAATTACTCACAGGAAATCCCATAACGTTTCGCTTCTTCGTGATGTCACTGAAGCGTAGGAGTGATTTCTTACGGGTACTCAAACATGGGAGTCATTTGTCTTCTGTGTTTAACTTTGGAAGTTTTCCTTTGCTTTTTTCTTTGTAATGGAAATGACGAAATGGCAACACTATATGTATTCTTATATAGGTTAATGCTGCAAACACATAATGCTGCAAACTTTGTAATATCTTGTATTACGATTTCATTTCGCACGTTATGATACCTAAGTCGTATAAATTTCATCATCGTACGAAATATTGATTAAAAGGAATCGCTTTTAATTATTACTGAAAGGTATGTCGAAATAGTAAGTGAACTAGTTGCAATTGCTCAAGTTCCTGCTTTGATCTCAGTTCGAGGTATTGTTCTTGCAAATAGTAAAGTGACCAAGGATTTTCTCTGGATACTTTAATCACCTTTTATGCTTTCTCATTCTTCAAATCCTTGTATCTTCATTCACTTTTATTATAATAGAGATGGTACATGAAATCCCCTGCACTGTTTTAACATGGGATGCCCCTTGAGTTACTTGTACTTGGAATCTAAGAGAGTAATTTAAGTAGGGGTACCGTTAAAAATTTCCCTTAGATCCAAGACTGAGGCTATTTTCGAAGATGGCGTCCTCAGATCGAACTTTCGTTAACGTTGCCTAATTATATCGAGTTTGGAGTCGTTCTCACTCGTAGAACACGAATGCTAAGTCGAATTAAGGATCACAATCAACGTATGCCAGATTATTAATCCCTATCTTCTTCTTCTTCTTCTTTTCTAATTTATAAAGTTACATGAACTAACTGACTCAATGACATAATGTAAAGATTACTTCCGTTTGACACGGGAATTTGAAATGTTTTATGAATATTATTTCGGAAGAGAAACCAACAGTAAAATAGTAAAAGCTATATATATATTCATTTTTACGAGAGAAAAGGAAAGACGAAGAAAAGTTGCCGAGTTATTTGAGCTATATACACGGTGTTTCAAAATAACACCGACAACGTTTGTGAGGTGATTCCTGACACCAAGATAAGGAGAAAAGTATAGATTAACCTGAGTCCACAAATACTTCCTTTCAAAGTTATATGAAAAACATGAAGAAATGAAGTTCACAGGTCCATGACTCCAATACTATGGGACCTACCGTAGTCGATTCAAAACTTTATTTAGGAACTAGTATGTGCCCTATCCAAATATCCATGTTTCAAAATCCTGCAGTACATCCGCAACAATTTTTATAGACGCAGTTGGTGAGTACTTGAAATTATATGCACTTAGCCAAACTACCTCTATAAAAAACTGATGGGGAAGTACCGCAGGATTCTGAAACATGTATTTTTGGATAGTGCACTTATAGTTCCTAAGTGAAGTCTTGACTCGACTACCTTAGGACCCATAGTTTAGTAGCTATGGGCCTTTAAACTTCATTTCCTCATGCTTTCGGCAGCCTATAACTCCGTAAGGAAGCATTTGTGCAACCAGGTTGTCCTATACTTTTTATATTACCTTGGTGTCAGGAATCAACTCACAAATGTTGTCGGTGTTGTTTTGAAACACCTTGTATATAGTAAGCCGAAAGTTATATAGCATGGAAACATATATATATATATATATATATATATATATATATATATATATATATGTAATGTATATGGGTCGATGGGTCGTACTAAGTTAACCCGCCACTTTCAGTCCTAGGCCTCCATAGGATTACTGAATTGTAAAGTAAAGTAGAGTTACGTTGATTGACAATCCCCATTGTTGTCCTTATCTTTACAGACAAGTGAATGACGAATAATTTTTCCAAGCTCTATATTACGAAGCTATAAACCTAAGAAATGTAAGCTATAAAGGTCACGTGTCGCGATACACAAAATAGGATATTCTGCACCTTATTAAAATTAAACATTAAATTGAAAATATGTTCTTTTGATCTTACAGCTTACTAAACATATAGAAACATAAACTTATGTATAATTTAATCTCCGCAAGCAATTTATGTGGGTAGCGCAGACCTCCAAAGTCATGTCTCGATATTTCTGTGTAATGGAGGTCATACCATCAAGCGATGTCATTACTCACTGCACGAAACCTATTCAGAGCTGGCAACACTTTCTAGTGAAGGAAGATGGCACGTGTGATTAGTGACTGCAGCTGAATCGAGCAGATAAGCAATCAATTACGCAGGTAAATGCAAAATATATTAAAAATTTCAGGCAAGACTTTTGAAAACGTAACAACGGTCGCCTGAAACAAAGAATAAGTTGACTCCTGTATGTAAAATGAACTACTATTTTTTAAATTACATTCACAATGCTAACATTACTGAAGAGGCCAGCACGATTAAGCCCACGTGCGAACGATAGCTGAAGCTATAGCCCGAAAATGAAACGGCGATCACTGTAACAGCGGTCACGAATTGGCTATTTTTTTGCGTGACCGACGATACAAAAAACGACCGCTGTTATATGCGTGATAGCCGATACTTCGTGTTTAAATTAGAAGATTCTTTCTAACGATCAAGCTATATAATACTACAGAATTAAGGATTGTAAAGAGTAATGAAAAGTCTCTTAGAAATATTTGAGATACGAGATGAATTAGAGGCTTGTGTTTATCTCTCAGCATGTTTTAGAATCTTATTGATTGCTTCACTTTCTTTTAAATACAAATAAGTTTAGGAAACCATTCGGCCTTTTGTGAAGTGAAATACAGACAAAAGCGGAGGTCACTGAAAACTGATTTAGGTCCTTCTAAGAATAGCACTTTTAATATTTTATTGTGAGTGCATGTAATATTAATTGAAAGTATAATTTATTAACGTATCAGAGTTCGTAGTATTGTATATACTATTACAGAATGGTATGAAGATTTTCCATAATTTTCCTAAACAAAGAATCAAAACGCTGCTTTCAGTTTGATATTTTATTTTATTTTGTCCTACAGTGTATGGTAGGAAAAGGGCCTGCTTCTAGTTTGCTGGAATTATTCTGCAAAACACTGACTACGCTACGAGATTTTGTAGATCTTTTCAGACGATGATCAGTATTTTTAAACGAATACGTTTTATAAGTTAAAATGTGAAACCACTGCTTTACAGGTATTTGTCTTTTTACTTCCTATATAACGATGGATGTTCAGACTCCAACATCTTCAAAATCAGAATCCACCCTACGAAGGTATTTACACGATCGAAATGAAAATCTTCTTTCACAGAAGAAAGTCAGGCAAAGAAGGAAGCTTAGTGGTTCGGCAGTAGAAGAAAAAACAAGGAAGGATCTAGAGAGGCAACGTAGAAGACGTGCAAAAATGAAGGAAGATGAACTTGAAAAGAAAAGAGAGTACGACAGAAGAAGAGCTAGTCATTGGACAATGGGTAATTGTGAAGCTCGATGGAATGTTGTACCCTGGGACTATTACTAAATTGGACAGCTGTAATGTGATACATGTAAATGTAATGCAGTATTCAGGATCCGGACAGTTCAGTTAGTCTAAGAAAAAGGATAAACCTCCTTATCGCTTAAGTGATGTGAAGGCTATAATAGATCCACTAGTGAAAGTCATGACACCAAAGAAGCGAATATTTCACTATGCATTTCCTAAATGTGTTCTGCTTTGTAATTCTTCTAAGTTAGACTAAAGGACGGTAAAAAGATGAAGTTGCCATGTTAGCTGCGAAAGTCTTCAGAACAAAGTTTTTTGTATTCTGTTTAAACTTATTTTATTTTATTTAAGAAACTAGTAGCCTTTCATTTTTATCTCTAACTTTGGAGACGAACTAATTTGTAGTACTTCACTATTGTAACTAATGAGAAAAATATATGCAGAAAATATTTAACATATACAGTTCAACATTTTATTATGTAGTAAAATACTTCTTGTGAACAGACCTACTCACCTGGTAAAGTTACGATAATCATGGATATGTATCAATGCCACTGTCGAAGTAACAGCGGTCACAGGTAAGTAACAGGATGTCACAAGCATTGTAACAGTGGTCCATGGTAAGTAACAGGATGTCACAGGCATTGTAACAGTGGTCACGTTGTAACGGGAGGTCACACAAGAAATATAATTAATATAAATTGGGCTTTTACACTTCTAACAATGTTCTACTGTTTTAGTTAATTAGTTTGCAAAGCTTTAGTGTAAAAAAATGCAATCGGTCCACTAGCAACGATATTAACTGCAGTAAGTACTCTAATTCACTATTAAATTTCTCTTTTTTCTAAAAAAAAAAAAAAAAAAACAATGGATTTTTACATTTTATTGACAATCTACATCAAATTTTTATATAAATTTGAATTAAATGCTCAAAAGAAATCACAAAAATATTGACAAAAATGGATCATAATTATTGTCCATTTTTTGATTGGAAATTAATTCTATCATGAAAGTGTGACCTCCGTTACAATTTTCAAAACAAGCACACAAAGGCGTGTGTATACCCAGTGACGTACGAGACATTTCATGGAATCATATAGTGCACTTGTTTCTTTGAATCATAAGCTATAATAATATAAGGCAAAATTTCAGCCTTGTACAATAACTTTAATTTTTCACGATTTTCAGTAATGAAAGTGGCGGGTTAACTTAGTACGACCCATATATATATATATATATATATATATATATATATATATATATATATATATATATATATATATATATATATATATATATATATAGCTTTTACTATTTTACTGTTGGTTCCTCTTCCGAAATAGTAAACATGTAAAATTCCCGTGTCAATCAGAAGTAATGTTCATATTATGTTATTCAGTCAGTTAGTTCATGTATCTTGATACATTATTAAAAAAAAAGAACAAGATAGGGCCTAATAATCTGGTGTACATTGATGTCTGATCCTCAATTCGACTTTGGATTCGTGTTCTGCGAGTCAGAAATATGTTTGAACGACTCCGAACACGATATAATTAGGCAACGTTAACGAAATTTTGATCTGAGAACATCATTTTGGAAAATAGCCGCCATCTTGGATCCTAAGGAAAATTTTTAATGGCATCCCTTCTTAAATTACTCTCTTCGGTTCCAATTATAATTGAGCCAATTGGTAATCTGTGATCAAAAAGTGCACTGTACGTACTAACGAAAATTGTCTCATAGCGCTTCTACTATTAGTGTATTTTAGTCTAGAGAACATAAATACGAGTTTCTAGAAATATGTAATTGATTTTATTTTAGCACAAAAATTAAATTATACGAGACAGAAAGAAGTATGGATGCAAATATAAAATTAATTCCACGTAAGTAGAAAAATCACTAAATTCACGTAACTTGTAGTCTTCTGTTCTTACTTTCTCTTATCTTTCAATATTTGATTCAACTGCAATATTTCACTGTTTCTCTGGTGCAGAATCTTAGTGGCTTAAATCATTTATTGGCCATTATTAGTTGTTGATCCAGTATTGATAAGGAAAACAAGAGCTTTCATTTAGTATTATTGGTTTATCTCCAGGTACAGTATAACTCATAATGAATAAAGTGGCCAATGCGTCTTAAGTCATATTTTCTAACAAATGATTGGTATTAATGCTTATTTCAAGATATGCCACTAGCCTTTAGCATGATTAAAATTAAACGATTATATTGGCCTTTCTAAACTGATTTTGAAAGGATTCTATGTTGATTTGTACCCTTACTATCACTCGAGATTTATAAGCTTTCCAAGAAATGGCATCACTATGTCCAAAAAAAGGAAGAAAATAAGATTACTTATTAAATTTGATTAATCTTGCAACATCAGCATTCCATCACTTTTGCATAAGCTTTCTGTATATCCTTTTGCAATTACAGAAGATTCAAATCCATCTTAAATTCAATTACAGTGTCCCTACGAGCTAATGAATAAATTCTTCTCATAAAAAGTTCTATAAAATGATTTGTTTTTCTTATCCCCAATGCTATCCATATCAGTATGTTTAGAAGAATTATTTGCTAAATAAATTGAAGCCGCAAGTCATATTAATTAACACAATCATATTATGAAAAAAAAAACAATACGTTTAAGTCAGTTCCGGGAATCAAAACGGCAGAAGATAAATTTAAGAACCAATAGAGAATTTGGCCATGTAATACGAAGTATTCAAACTGTAAGTATATGTATTATTATCAGTTCTTTAGATTTAAACTTTTGGATGTTATAGATTTTGAATTTTATATCGGCTCTCCTCAAAACTGTAATATTTTTTTGCTTAATTCCTTTTGATCTTGCCCCAGAGATTTAACAACTGTATTTACAGAAACGAATTTTAATAAATATTTTATAACTGTCTTTTCTAAATAGCTAAAGCTGAAATGTTTCTTAGCTAGTGATGTTTGAATTTAAATAATAACTTATATTGATCTTTCTATGAATAACTATATGCCCATAATTGTTAAACGGATATTACACTGAAACATCTTGATATACATGTCCGAATAAGGGATAACGAATACTTGGCGGATGACAAATGACGGATGATATTCGAATAATAGATATAATCGTGATAGCGGAATTGATATCCGATCATACAGACAGGAGTATTTCAATAATCTGTTCATAGAGCTGTTGTTCAACATATCAAGAAGAGCACCCAAGCACTGGCTACTTACAATTGAAAAAATATATCTGTTATATTATTTTCTAGTAAATTCCTTGAATCTTGCTATCAGAGAGTATCAAAGGGAAAAAGTGAACATGAACTTGGTCATACATATCATAAACGAAACTTCATCTCAATCTTTATATCTTATATTTTATTTCTGGGGCTTTAAAGGTTAAATAAAAAGGGAAACGGATCAAGTACTTCCGCAATCCTTATAACTGGAGATATATATTTGAACTTTTATATATTCCACACATTAATTCTCCAGTACGTATGCAAGAGCATTTCCGGGTAAATCTCGCTTCCACTTTATGAATGAGACATTATGCAAAAATAAACATTTATCATATTAAGTATCGTATCATATTATATTAAGTATCATAAGTAAATACTTAAGTATCATATTAAGTATTTACGATTTTGTTTCTGGGGTCTTTGATAACTTTATTCCTGGAAATGTTAAATTCTGCAAGATATTTCATTTACTATAGAATAGTAAACAAAATTTCGGGGAGATTAAGCCCGGAAACCCCCTTAAGTACGCCACTGTTAAGTATACAAACACCAGAAATGATATTAATTCGGAAGCTTGAATTCCTCTCCTCATTTATAGAATTTTCCTATGCTGCTGGCTTTCTCGGGGTATTGATCTTGAAAGTTCGATTATCATTGTTGAAGGTGAACATACATACTTGTATTTATGATCTACATCGTCAAATTTAAATTTAAGATACGAACAAAGAAAATTTTGAAATTGAGATAAGAACTAACAAATCTAGAGATAGAACTAACCAATCTCTTCATTACTCCGATATGACAAAACGGAAAACGTAATTTTTATTTCATTTAACTGTTCGTACGTATTTGTAGATTATTAAGGTTCACAGTGTTCAGTATGGATCAATTTTTAAACTTGATGTTTTGTTTGTTTGTTTGTTTTTTTTTTTTGGTACAATTCTTAAGGGAGGAATCTTGTTCTTTTCTTAGCCAAAAATAGAAACAGTATTTATTTTTTTACGAATGGAAATCTAAAATAACAATCTCGAAAACTTCTTTGGCGATTTTATTCATAGTCAATTAACACCTTACTACATGGCATGCCATATATGGCACATACGATTTTTTCACTTTAGCATTTTTGTGATTTATCAAAGGCATCAAATGACTGTTTTGTCTGCTGTGTGAGAAATTGACGTGTATGAATAAGAGATTTTGGTGTCATCTGGTATGTTCTTTGTGAGTTGTAAGTGTGTCATATATGGCACTTACTTATTTCTCGTCGGAATTAATTGAAAAATCTAAAATTCAAGTTTTAATTCATTTTTCAAGTTCCTATATGAAGATTTCCAATACTAATTTTTTTTTTCGCTAAGGGAAAAAATCATGCAGAAAGGGGTTATTGATTTTATAACCAGGAACTAAATTCTGTGTAAAAATAAGAGTAATTTACTGGTTAGGAAAATCGCTCTCTGACAACTTTGTCGGTAATGACTTATCAATTTAGCTATATTCTATAAACACATATTTCGTAAGCAATCCTACAGGACGACATTATCAATTGCTAATGGAAAAAGTAAATAATGTACCCTTCGTCTATAAAAAATGCTGTTTAAGTTGTAATTAAATCGCAACAAAATATATTACTGTAGAAATATACAAATATTAATGTTGAAATCTTAATATGATTAAGATCTTTGTCCTACTTTGAAATAATTAAAATGAAAGAATGCTGTTTTTGATTTGCAATTAGCCTAAATCGTCATAATAATTTTAAATCTGGAAATTACCTTCCTGCTAGGGTCAACTATCGGTAGCAGTAAATCAGGCAGTAACAACTTGTAGTGTGACTGTTAATTGTTACTAATTAGTGTTACACACATACTGATACGTGCCCCTTTTATAATAAGAACAGGCCGTGTCAAGTATATCTTTTAATCAAAATACTTCTATGTGGGATTACATTTTATTACTTACCAGTTTTTACTCTCTGTGTATTGGTGGGATACAGAATACTTTTGGAGTTATCCTGCACGTGAAGTGTATAAATTTAAAAACTGAAAGAAAGTACCTCCGATTAGGTTAGTACTAAAAATCAATAAAATAAAATAAAATAAATGTTATTTCTATTTCTTAGATATAGTAGGGAAATTAACACTTTGAAAATAAAAATGTGAAGTGTAAAGCAAATACAGAAAACTTTTGACTTTATTCTATTCTGTGTATCCCAGAACACTTTGATGGGATACAGAATATTTTTGGTGTTATCCTGCATGTGAAGTGTATAAATTTTAAACTGAAAGAAAGTACCTCCGATTAGCTTAGTACTAAAAACCAATAACATAAAAGAAATGTTATTTCTATTTCTTAGATATAGTAAGGAAATTATCACTGAAAAAAGTGAAGTATAAAGCAAATACCGTAAATTAAATTCCTTTGGCTAACCATACATTCACGTGAGCATTCTACAACAGAAAATGGAAGTTTGTATAGAATTTGTGTAAAATATGCTATTTTCTATTTTCTTTCATTATTAATCGTAAAAATCTATTATTCAAAGTCCTAAAGATATGTCTGCACTGAAATTCCGGAAATCAATATGGTTTCACCGACAGGATCCTCCATGGTTGAGCAACTATATCTTTCTTTTCATCACTTTACATACATGTGTATACATAAACAATATTCACGACTAAGTTCCGGAGTCAAATTTTCTTACTTTGTGTTTCCTTTACCTTGACCTTACTCTGTATTTTGGTTCAGAAAAAAAGACATTTTTGATTTTATATGACCTAAGTTTATGTGTTTTTAGTTGAAGAAAAACACCTAGACCACACATAAGTATTTTCGAAGAACTACAATCGATTATATCGTATTTTTCCTTTCTGTTTTTCTTTCTAAGTGCACAATGGCAGATCTGAATTGTCGAACTACAAGCAAATACATGTAAGTATACTAGTGAAGTTGAAAACCAATGTTACTAACAATGACTTGCGTATGTGTTAGAGAGGTCTTGCATGCATAATTTCTTTTCTCCTGTACGCCACAAAGATATTGTTTGATATCTGGTATTCGAATTTTCCGTTATCCGTCATGAGAAAATCATAATCCGTCAACCAAATGTTATTCGATGTCCGTCATAAGTTTTCATATTAATTATCTAGATCAGTGGTGTCCAATTATAATGAGCCTGAGGGCCATAACCGTCTTTGCTAACAAGGTGAGGGGCCGCAGCTAATAATAATAATAATGTTTATTTCTGTGCCATGAACAGCCTAACGGCAAAAATACAGCACTTTATCAGGCAAGCTAAACATATATTACATACAATGTAAGCTACATACTAAAACAATAAAACATAATGACAAAATAAAGTAAAATAATATCGGATTAATAATTCCTTGTCAAATTAATACCTTTTTTTTAGTATCAAAATAGTCGTCATAAATAGTAAAAATAATATTTGTCAAGCTCTAAAATTCATGCTTTTATACTGATAAAAATAAATTAAACTAAATTAAAGAATTGGTCAATCTTCTTAAAATTACAGATTTCGGATTCAAAGGAACTAATGTTGACATATTTCTTGTATTATACATTGGTACCCTTATACCTATATTATGCAAGCAATATTCACTATGATAGCTATTGTCTAGTAGTTTCTTAATAAAATCTCTTTCAATAACTTTTCTCCTCTCGCTCAGTGCCTGCAATCCCCAAAATTGACACCAGTATTCATAACTACGTGAGTAGTAATCTCTATTCATTTTATAGCAGAGTAACTTAATAAAACATTTTTGTACTGATTCAATTTTGTTTGCCAATGTTATACCTATACTATTCCAAATAACTACACCGAACTCTAATTTTGATCTTGCTAGCATCTTGTATAAATATACATATGAACTGGAATTTCTAAACTCAGGCCATTGTTTGAAAATAAACCCTATTATTCTTCTAGTTCCTTGGATTGTATCATTTATATGATAGGTAAATTTCATGTTTCTGTCAAACACTATACCCAAATCTTTAATCTGTTCGGCTTTATGCAATGTTACTCCATTAATTACATATTTGCTCACGTAGTATTGGGTTTTGTTAGTATATGATATGTATTTAGTTTTCTCACAATTTATTTTCAGTAAGTTACTTTTACATCACGTACTAACAGTATCTAGATCTTCCTGCAGTAAGTAGTTGTCATACTCACTATTTACTATTCTAAATAATTTTAAATCATCGGCATACAACAGAATATTTGAGTATTTAATTTTCTCAGGCAAATCATTAATAAATATTGAAAAAAGAAGGGGTCCCAGAGGAGATCCCTGAGGTATGCCATTCTTTATATAACCGTAACTAGAGGTTGTTTGACCAATTTTTACTTCAAACGTTCTGTTTGGTAGATAGCTTACAAACCATCGAATGTACAATGGAGATAGACCTATGTTTCTTAATTTATCAATAAGAAGTTCATGCTCTATGGAATCAAAAGCTTTTGACATATCTATATATATAGTGTCTACTTGTAATCTATTCTTAAGTCCTAAATGTGTAAAATCAGTAAAATGTACAAGATTTGTTACAATCGATTTCCCTTTATAAAATCCATGCTGAAATTCACTTAATGTGTTTTTTACATTAAAATATAAATGTTTGTGTATTATAATTTCAAAAATCTTGCAAAATGCATTGACTAGTGTTATTGGTCTATAATTTTTTATAATTCTACGATCACCTGCTTTGTATACTGGTACAATGTATACTTGTTTCCACATTGAAGGAAACTCACCATTTCTTAGGGATGCATTAAATATATTTGTTAAAAGAGTTGACAATTCGGTACTACAGGCTTTAATTATATAATAGGGGATATTGTCAGGACCAGGAGCTGTACTCGCCTTAATAACTTTGACTGCATGAATTACATCAGACTCAGTGATATTCGGTATATCTATGACGTCATGGTTGCTAATGAGCGAAGGAGAATTCATAACCTGGCTATCTGGGTAATGTTCTAATTCTAAATTAAAATTTTCACTAAAAACATCTTTAAATAATTCCACAACATCATTTAATTCAGTAACTAATTTGTCATTATGTTTCATTTCAGTTGGTATTTGCTTGCCATCAGAATTTTTAAATATTTTCTAGAAAAACATACTGTTATTGACAACACTATTTTCCAGACTCATATAATATGATTTTCTCGCGTCTAAGTATTTCTTTTTGACAATTTTCCGTAAATTGGAGTATCTTTGATACCATGTATTACTATTTGTTTGTCTTGCTTTAACAAAATATTTGGTTTTCTTATTAATTAATGATTTCAACTCCTTGTTCATCCAGGGGTCTTTGTATTTAGGCCTATTGCTAATTGGTTTCTTAGGAACACAATTATCTAGCACATCATATATATTGTTATACAATATATTGGTCAATTCATTAATATTACTACTCTTAGTATCTATCCGATCCATTTCCTTAATTCCATTATATACACCTAGAAAATCAGCATTTTTAAAATCATAAATTCTGGCTTGATTTGAGGTGTTCACAAAGTCATTACTATATTTTTTTGTTATTTTCCATTCAAATAGAAAAGGTGGATGGAAATGATCAATTTTTGTTAACGGTGGAATTTCAAATATTATTGAATTATTTTCTATATTAGTTAACAGTAGGTCTAATACTTTGTCCTTGTTAAAGGGGTCATATGATCTATTCAATTGAATTAACTGGAGAATATTACATAGTTCAACTATTTTTTCAGCTTTTTTCTTAATATAATAATTACTTATATTTATATTTCCGGTAACCCAATCTATTCCACCTACGTATTAAAATCACCTAAAATTATAAAATTATAGTTTTTTGTGAGTAAAAACGTACATAGCCAGTCACAATAATTAGTAAAATTCGTCAACGGTAAATCTGGTGGGAAGTAGTGCAAGCACAACAATAATGGTTTATTTTCGGGGATTAAAACTTTAATTATAATAACATCAAGTATTTCATCTGGAGGATATATTATTTCATACGAGTATTCGTGTATTATTATGATCATACATCCTCCGCCCTTTGTTTTATTTACTAATGTCAAGTTTCTATCTTTTCGTACGACATTATAATTTTTTGAGAGCTGTACAAAATGTTGTTTTTTTTTCTTTTAACCACGTTTCAGTTATGCAATAAAAATCGTAGTTAGAGCAGTTTATTTCATCTATAAATAGCTTTTCTTTTGTATTTAAACCGTTCACATTTTGATAGAATAGCTGTAAGTACGCCATGTTTGTTGTGTACAAATTTATTCTAGTTTATTTACCTGAATTATTCTTTCCAGCCGGATCAGTTTCAGCCTCATGACATACAATTTCGTCTTTCAATCGTCCAACAAATCTAGTAAATAGCACACCATCAGGCCATACATTTGAGTTACAAATAGCATTAAACTCACTTTCTTCTACACTAACATAAAACGAAGAGTAACTGCTATGTTTAGCTCTTAATTGAACACATTTTTTAACACTAATATTAACACTGTCCTTCACAAATGCAGTAAGATCCTCACAAGAAACACAAGGGTCAAGTCTCGTTACAAACAGTGCTGCTGTACGAGGGGACTTTTTGTTTACCTTTAGTTTGTCCGTGGTGTTCTTCCCTTGCATAAGAGTATTACGGTTTCTGGAAACGAAGCCTGATTCACTCGTTTGTTTCACTCCTGTCTGTACTGCAGCGTTATTTCGCCTTGGGCGTTTGGTTACTAACTTCCACTCACTACCACTTGTTTCCTGCTGTAATGTGAAAGAAGGCACTTCTCTGTCCTTGACATTCATGTTTTCAGAATCGCCTTGTACCTTGTTTTGAACATCGGGTGTTGAGCTGTTGATCACTTCAGCAAATGTTTTCGGTTTGTTGTTAGTTGATAGTAGCTCATTCAACTTAATATTTTCTTGTTTAACAGATATCACTTCTGCCTTCAGTGCATCATATTTTTCACTGATATCACTTAACATAATTAACACCTGACAAAGTTTATTTTTCACTTCCTCACAGCTGTAGAGCAATTCTGTCCATTATTGCTTGAGAAAGAACCTGATTTGTCTAAGTCTTCATTTTCAGTTAACTCAGCATCAGAATTCACAGTTTGGTCTCTTTTTCGAGATCTAATATGCTTCGTCACTGTGGGAGTAATGGCTGTGTTGTCATCACGGTGCCTTATGCAATTTTGGCACTTATACGTTGATATACCATTCACCAAATACATTTCATATTCAGTGCGTCCAAATTTTAAACAATTCTTTACGTGAAATCTATTTTTACATAAACATCATTCTAATATTAGCTGCTTACCAAAAAATGGCTTGAGACACAATCCACACGTGTCCCCAGTCGGCGCCATCTTGTAATAATATGCTAATTTGTAATTATTATTATTACTATTATTATTATTATTATTATTATTATTATTATTATTATTATTATTATTATTATTATTATTATTATTATTATTATTATTCTACAAAAGAAAAATATAAAAATGTATTTGAAATATTACATTCAATGTGATAAGTGAGGATGACTAGGAGAGTTTACAAGGGCTGGGATATCTACATCCAATCCTGTTGTTGCCAGCCGCAGAAGATGTAAAAGAGAAGAATCTCCAAGGCAGCTTCTGAAGCGGTTCTTCACAATTTTCATGGTGAATTGGTATGATTGGTTTGGTTTGGTTAATTGAAGTAATCGTTCTTTCAGCAACGATGCCTTGCCTATAGCTACATTACTGACTCCAGTGTTGCCTTGGATGTCCGGGCCTTTTTGTTGTACAGAAGCGCTAAGCGGATGCCTTATTTCGAAAGAAGAGTGGAAACATTAAAAGAATGAACATAAATGAAAATATTATCAGTAATAACAATCGTATGTTGTGAGAGCTTTCTGGCTGCAGAAAATGGTTTGGCGGGCCGCCATTTGGACAACTCTGATCTAGATATTGTCCTTCATTCCTGCTATTATTTATCATGAAGTATTCTGACATTATTCACAATCCATTAATTATCCGTTATCCGTCATCGTTCTATTACTGTTTCTTTGCAATCGGATGTTGGATAATCTAACTAAACATCCGTTACAAGGTAATTTTTCCATTCTTTTTCTTCTTCATACTACTTGTATTTCATTCTACTTGCAGAAAATTACAAAGCTTTTGCAATGTAACTAACATAACATACTGAGCAAGGCTATTGAGAAATTAATATAAAACACAATCACAAGTCACGTAACAGTTTGAACACACTAACTGTGTCTTCATCAGACTTTTCACTCCTCCTCTGTGTTGCTGTGTTAGTTTTACTTTTGCAATAATATTGAATTATTATACTGCAAAAGATGTAGTTCCAGTGATCCAGAGAACATATCTTAAAATATTCTCTGAAAAACCAAATGGAATAATAATTTTATTAGTAAATTTAAATAATAGATACGAGATTTGAAAACTTCGCAAGCTTTATAATTAGGGTGAAAAATAATGAAGACATGTTAGACATCGCCAAAAATATCCTTAAAAGGGATGACTAGATAAATTATTCGATCTTCGTTTTCAAAGATACTAATAACATATATTAAAAGACTCTTCAAATTTGTGAAAGATGGTTTCGTTCAGATTTTTTGCACTAATTATTGAAAAGCATGTTTCATTGTAATATGTTGGTAAACTAGCCATCTTTTCACCAAACCTATCCTAGTGTAAGTTTTGACTCTATTGTAGCTATATGTCTTCATCCTTTTAAGAAATTCGTAGAAAGAGCTACTATTGGTATATTTTGGTTTGTTGTCTGGGAAATTAAGTTAGGAATTGTATTAAAAGCATGTTTTAAATTTAAGCCTTTCCATTTTTTTAAAAAAAAGGCAAAGAGTAAAAGTAAATTTGAGTTCAAACAGTAGAAATCCTCGATTGTTAAGAAAGGGCATATATGGAAAAAAGTTAACGAACGGAGAACTAATATCCATTTGTATTCTCATTTGTTATTAGACACACTTGACTCACTAGAATTTACCTAGTGCAAACTACAAAGAGAAATTCATGTTACGTATAATTATCTCGAACCAGAATAATCAATCAATGATTTCTGGTTGTTGTCATAGTTACATGGAACATTTCCGCAGGAACGGATTAAGCTTAATTACCTAAAATAATAGAACAACCCATGTATCTCGTATTGCCAATTCAACAGTAATTTGTCATGTAGCATTTCGTTTTATTTTACAGTTGTTACACATAAATATAAAGAAAGTATTTAATTTCGAGAGCTGGTATAATTTGTTGTTTTTTATACATAAAAAGCAATTTTTTATGAAATTACATTACTTACAAAACCTTCAGTCCCGGTAATTTACTTTTTTATAAACACCTCTATCAAATGTTCACGTAACAGTTTGAACACACTAACTGTGTCTTCATCAGACTTTTCACTCCTCCTCTGTGTTGCTGTGTTAGTTTTACTTTTGCAATAATATTGAATTATTATACTGCAAAAGATGTAGTTCCAGTGATCCAGAGAACATATCTTAAAATATTCTCTGAAAAACCAAATGGAATAATAATTTTATTAGTAAATTTAAATAATAGATACGAGATTTGAAAACTTCGGAAGCTTTATAATTAGGGTGAAAAATAATGAAGACATGTTAGACATCGCCAAAAATATCCTTAAAAGGGATGACTAGATAAATTATTCGATCTTCGTTTTCAAAGATACTAATAACATATATTAAAAGACTCTTCAAATTTGTGAAAGACTGTACGTAAATATTTTTTCTCATATAAAATCATAGTACTTCTAACAGGGTTCATAATTACTCTGACAAAAAATACTTAAGTCTATATATAATTCAAAACATTTTTAGGTTTAAACGTACGAAATACCCTTAATACTTAACAAACCTACTTAAAATCAATTCTGTGGTTTTTAGTTACAATGATTTTCTTTGAAATTACAGTAACAAAACTATATTAGAGAGCATGAATATCTACCTGGTTATAATATTGTATTACCGTTGGTAATGATTATTCGTCATCCAGTGTTTTATGTACTTCATGCTCCATCAGGTTTATTGCCTAGATAGAGAAGGATGGGGACACTTATAACAAAGCAATAGATGAGAACATAGGAGTAACGTTTCATAAAAACAGTTAAGTTTACATTACACAGGATCCTCCTGTCTTGACTCTATTATACCCGTATTTCCTGATTTATCTATAAGTACGGAAACTAAATCATTTTCGCTTTTTATTTTTATTATTTTTGTAATTGCAGTTTATTATTTTCCAATCATACAAGATTGAATCAAGTCTCGCAATATTTTTATAATCCAAAGGGTAGGCGCATGTATACACTGTAATTGACAGTATCCACAAGATCAAACTGGGCCAAGAGGGAGTGTTGTAAACGGACTATTTAACATGAAGGATGTTACTCCTTCAGAATTTTTAGTATGTTTCTAGTGCCAGAGACATTGAATGCTCACCATTGTCAGATATATGAACTATTACTCTATGAGTTTGAACTTGGGCATAAAGCTGCAATAACAACCCAAAAGATTTACCATGCAAAAGGGGAAGGTGCAGCGAATCACAGCACAGCATGTCGTTAGTTCTAGAAATTTCAAGCAAGTTGTAAAAATGTTGAAGATCAGACCAGGTCCGCCTACACCAGGGTAACGATATTAAGAAAAATCCATGTCACTGTCTACGGTATTGTGTTACTTTAATGAACTCAGGAAAGCTATCAGGAGCTCCCTCATTGTGCCAATGAGTTGACCCCAGCTCAGGCCAAAGGAGAGTGAATTTGTGCCGATAACTGCTACAAAATCGGCGTGATGTGTGTTTCTTGAAACGTATTATCACATGCGATGACAAGTGGGTGTTTTTTTTTTTTTTCGAAATCCAAATGTGCGAAAAGAGTTGTTAAGTAAGCACCAGACTCCAGAACCGGTCATCAACAGAAAAAGTCATGTTCTGTATGTTGTAGAACTATGAGGAGTAATTCATCTCGACTTGTTTCAATGGTCGTGCCATCAATACTGACCTTTATTCCGAACATTTTGAATGCATGTATACAACTGCACCAAAAGTATCCTACATTGGTGAATCGAATGCGTGCCCTGATGCAAGAGGAAGACACCCAAGCACACTCGGTTCGAAAAATCCAACAAAAATGCAGGAACGTGATGGAATGAAACAGATGTCACACCCGGCATATAGTTCTGTTCTTGCCCCTTCTAACTCTGTGCATTGCGCATTTCTTGAAATCACGATATTTCATCAACCAGTACGAGGAAGGAACAGCAATGATTAAATTATTTGCCTCTAAGGGCAAGTCGTTGTATTTATGCTTAATCGAGGCTATACCAAGACTGTGGCGGTACAGTCCAACACGAGGGACTAACCTGATTTTATTGTACTTTAATAAATACAGGTAGATCGTGTAATATGCAAGAGTTGTGACTCTACCTTGTAGTATGGTGTACGAGAAATAGGCATCATGGAAAGAGAAATTATCCATTAAATGGTAACAAACAGTACTTTCACTCAGAATAATTCATTCGTATGTAGTGACGTAATCAAAAATCGAGTATTAGAGTAAGAAATGATGGAAGAAGAAACTTAAATCCATTTGGAAAGGCCTTGAATACGAGGAATGTTCATTTTATTCTCAGATTGATTCTGTATAAACTATAGAAATGAATTAGCACCTATTCATACATGTCCCGTTCAAATTACTTGTCTTCTAGATCTATACATCGATATCAACGTTGTCCCTATCGCTAGAAACATTTATGGAAGGTGCCTGTAGTAGAAGGTGACATATTTTTATCATCCAACTATACTTAATGTCCTAGACGGAATCAAATTACTTCTCTTTTAAGATATATTTCAGTGTAGGGTAAAGGAAAATATCATATGATACTAGATAAGGCTAGCAAAAGGATAATATACATCACGGATGTTCTTTGGGCCAAGATGTTAGACACCATTCCTGAAGTGTGACACGGAAGATTGCCATTGTGGAAACGAAAGTGTTCATATGCCCACTTGTATGGTCGTCTACGATAGATAGAATCGTGTAACCGTTGTAACACAGTTGTGTACATTTTCTTATTAACAGTTTGACCACATGAAATAAATTAATGATGCGTATTCCTAAACATGTTTAAAAGTAAAAACCTGTAACACGTTCAGGTCTCGGTAATCCATGTAACTTCCATGAGGTGACATTATCTTGATTTCGGTGACCTTACCGTAAATCTATAAATTATTCTTTGCAATGATTCTTGCCAGGAATGTCTTAATGTTATCAACTGTTTCCTCCAGTGCCTTGCCGACAGTGACATGAGTGCCCACCTAGTCCTATGTGACAATCCTCGGCAAAAATTTCGCCGATGTACATCGCACTTCCATGACTTCGAACATGATATTTTGATATAAGTGAATGGAATTATTTCCCTGGCATACAAAGTCCGCAGACAGTCAGTGGACGATCGTAGCCCACAAGTGCATTGACTGGATAATTTTCTCCTCATTATAATCTCACACACGAGAGATCAGGATAAAATCATCCTCCAAGAATGTTCTTCCAGCTTGAAAGCGTGTAAAACAGTTAAAGGGTGTTGGGCGACTCATTGATGCATTACCAAATACAATTGGCAACATTTATATGTCTGTGTATCCCCTTTTCTAAGTTTAAAACAAACTTTTCCGTATGTTCATTATGTTTTTTTTTATCAACCACTTCCAATCTGTCGCGGATCTCAGAATACTTGGTGGACTAAAACAAGTATTAACGATAGGGTGAAAATATTGATTCATATCTGCGGAGATGATTCCGAGCTACAATATTTTATTAGAACTTTTACGTACGTAGGAAAACTTTTCTTTACAACAAAACGTTTGTGTCCATTAGAATTATTGTATTTTCTGGCATTTCATCACATCAGCTTCACCTCCGTTGCATTGACTTTTAAATTTAGCAGATTGCCATTATCATATTTAGCAGATTTAAGTCAAATTTCTTCCCACTTGCTTGAAAATGATAAATCAGCATTAAAGAAAATTTATTCTTTTATCTCTTATTAAACATGTACTAGCCATTTCTGTACAAATATGAAAACGAAAGTATGTAAAATATCAACTTTAGAACTTTGTAACAGCCACAAATACAACGTTCTGAGACTTCAGGTCTAGCTGAGAGACATTACAATAAGAAAAGAAAAAGATTAAAAGATATATGTTTCCAATATGAGTTTAAAGTTGTAATATATGTATTGTAAACACAGAACAAAAAATTGACAGTTGATAATTTTCTTTTGCCAATAACTCGGGAAGAAATGAATTAATTTGGATCTTTTTGTTGTTATCCTTAGGACAGTTACGATTTGATAACTTGACAAAAAACGTACCTTAATAGGTTAATTTATTGTTGAGTTATTAGGAAAAGAAACGTTGTCAACTGAAAAATACTTTTTTTCGTGATTGTACTTAACGATCATTAATAGAAAAATATGTTGTAACAAATAAATGGAATGACGTAGTCTGCGTAAATTTAAATATGTTAGTATTATATCATTTCAGAAGATATGCTGGGGTTTTCCGAGCTGTGCTCGGATTTCTAGGATTTTAACAGGTTAAAAACAAGTATATATGCTACAGTATAAAAATATAGCGATTAAAAACTTTTAATAGATATCTAAAATACAAAATTTTTATATTTACGAAAAAAACTCTACTTTTCTTCTAATGTTTTGTTTGTCATTTGTATTACGAAGAAACTTCTCTTGCTATTAAGATGACTTTTTCTTCAATTATTGAAAGCAAATGGCTGTATTCATTTTTCGATGACTCATAAAGTTTATTTTCAGGAGAGCAATCATTTCGTACCATGTGTACTAGGGTAGGCCAAAAAAACGTTTTTCCAATTTTTGATTATGACTGGTGCGAAAAGTGGCATTGGTGGCACTAAATTCATACACAAAATTGAGATTTAATTGTCGGCTCCTTAATTTGCCGAAAATACCTTAACTTTCGCTAAAACTCTTATCTCTGTGTACATCTATATTCTATTTTAGTGTTGCAAATGTCTAAATAAGCTTTGAATAAGTATTATTTTGGTACTATGTGACTTCTAGATTAGATGATTTTTACTGCTTTATCGAGTATAAATAAGCAACAGTTGCAAGTTATGTTTCGATTTTCCTCTGGTTTCTTTCTTTTGATAGTTTATGTTCTTTGCAATTAGTTATTTCTGTTGTTCTGCTCACTGCGTAGATGTATCATATCTTTGGATGACGTCGCGTGCCTTATATACAAGTACGGAAACAGATGAGAATGTGGAATGAGATGGAGCAGTGCTTTTGGTTAAAACTATCTGGCGGGATGTATATTTGTAACCTCCGCCCTTTAGATTGCAACATTTGCTTATACTCAGTGTGCACGTGTAAACTTTATATGGTGCGATATGCTTTTGTGTATTGTCAGACGATAAATGTGTTACATGGTAACCAAAATGCATCAGATACTCAAATACTGTGAACAACATACAGGCAATTTTTGATAATGGTACACTGAGAAAAATCCATTATCCGGACAGCGGTATATTGTACAAATACAAGGATTCGTTATGTTTACTAAGGAAATCTGTACGGAGCGTACTTTATCCATATGCTACACAGGTATTGCCTTTTACCCACTTAGATATTACATCATGTCGCTGCAGGATGTCTGACATCTAACAATCTTCTGTATTTTACATACGTATACGTATGTTAAATACTTCAGCTATATGTTATATACGTCCATCTGTGTGTGAGGTCCTGACCTCCTATAGACACCTCTTTCTTGCACCATAGATGACGTCATGAAACAACGGTCGTTTGCTTGCGAGTTGGTTTATAAACGAGGTTGTTTACAAACGGAAAAGAAGAGTGGAAGGAAACAAAAGCCTGGGTAAGTGCAATAGTAAACTATCACTTTAGTTAAATATTCCTTTAGTATAACTTGCTTTAATATAGTACTAAACAAGTAATGTGATTTATGACTACAATTCTTACTATTGTAACTCGTTAATGGTTGAGGAGAAAGGAATGGGTTAATCTGAATTTTGAGAAATCTTTGAATATTAATGTTTTGTAACTTTTTACATTTCAATGTACGCAAAATGAATGTTATGTGTTTATTCATTCCTTTTTATATGTGACGGTTTATTACTTGATGGAGATTTTCTACAGGACTGCTTAACATAATTGGTAAGAAACCGTTTTCAGCGCGAACATTTTCTTGTGTAGTGAAGATTTAGGATTTAGATTTCTGGGCTTTCGGCATCAATGACCTTGTTAGCCCGTCACATGTGAGTTATGAGGTCCCACGGTGAGCACACTATCCGGGGAAAGGGAAGGAAGCAAACGGCCTCGGACCTATATGTTGGGTAACACCCGGCATTTGCCTGGTGTGAAATGAGGAAAACCCAAGAAAGCCTCATTCAGGATGGCTGGACTTACAAGCTTTTGATACTTTTTCGACCGAGTGCCCCTACCGGAATCGAACCTGGGTCCGTTCGTACCGAAGGCGAGAGCGTTAGCAACTACGCTACGCGGAGCCACTTATGTCTAGGAAACCTATTTTTACTAGGATATTTGACACAAAATTTATTTCATTTCTTTCTTTATTTTTCTTTTTCTTTTTGTTTTTTAACAATAAAACAAAACATATTTTACAGCCTCACTGAAATTTAAAAACAGCAGTCAGGGAGAGCTCACCTTTAAGGTTCTTTTTGTTTTGTTTTGTTTTGTTTGTTATGTTCTCTAGTTAACTAATGTTTGAGTTACTGAGAATTAAAACATTATTATTGTTTCATAATTTTGGAACCAAAAATTAGATGTTTTTCTTTTTTTCCTTGTGTTGACGTCATTGTGGCAAGTTGGGGTGTTTGTATCGTACCTTGGCATTAATTTGGTTATTAGCACTTAGTTTCAAGGTCATAAGTTGCAGGCCGCTTGAAACAGCTACAGCTTGAAGAGTTAGGAGTGTCAGGCGTTTGACTTGCAGCTTTCGTTACAGCGTCTAAATTGCAGTATTGGATTGCGTCCAGCTTCTATCGCTGGTAAAAAAGTTATATCGCTTTCGTAATATGGTAAGAAATACAATGTAACAGTTAGGTATAGTATATATGACTAGTTTAATCAGTCGGAAATTACTCTGTTTCCTTGTCTTATTCTTTCGATTATCTTTAAGTACTGTGACTTTATAGTATTGTTTCACTATTTCTAGAAGGAATTAAGTATTAACGAAGTAAAGCATAAGCAGAAGCCCACTTTGATTGACGTTTACTATTTCTCATACTTCATTGAGAATGTTTTGATCCCCAATTGCGCAAACTTCTAGTATATGTATGTATGTATGTATGTATATATGTATGTATGTATGTATGCATGTGTGTGTGTGTGTGTGTGTGTGTGTGTTTCTTTTTGTTATTGTTGTTGTTGCTTACACTGCTTTAGAGATGAGCTCCTTCATGGCTAAGCGGTTAGCGTACGCGCCTTTGGTGTGGGAGACCCGCGTTCGATTCCCGGCGGGAGTGGTTCGGAGTCCATGTTAATCAGTAAGTCCACGTCTCATACAGCCTCGTTGCAGAAAAGGATATTAAAATCAACTCAGCACTGCTTGACAGATGGAGTTGTTTGATTCAGGGTTCGAATGAAGCTTTTTACGGGAAGCAGGCACGTAGCCAAGGGGTGGGTCCAGACCCCCCTTCGGATCCAGAAATGAAAAATATTAAGGAAAGATGAAACAGATGAATCAGCCTCAAAAATATAAAGCTACAATAAGCGTTTGGTTACTCTTTCTTACGAGGAGCTTTGTGTGAAGGAAACGGGGGGGGGGAGGGATCAAGTTGAAATTGGATATTATTGTAACGGAACATTCCGAATTCCATCTAGCTCCATGCTAACCCTATGCAGCGGCGCAAATCTGTCTCCAACATTGGGAGGGACGCGTCAGACAGTTCTCATAATTTTTTTAAGGATGTTCAAAATATTTATGAAGTTGAAAAACAATGCTGCGGAGGATCAGGGGAGCAGAGTTGTCTTCAAAATTGTGAGGCGGGCAGATTGAAGGCTTATTCTGGGGTGGGGACATCATTTCATCTTACTTTCCTTTGTCGCAATCGGACACAAATCATCACATTTCTCCCCAAAAAACGCATTTTAAATCGGATTATTGAGGGGAAAGTCCCCCCCAGTTCTAAGATTGGAGGGGACATATCCTCATCCCCCCGGGATTTGCGCCAGTAACCCTATGGACTACAATGACGATCGATAAACCGGTTCTTTCAGATAGCCTGTCAGTTAGAACTTAAGCAATGCCCAGAATTACCAATAATATGAACCATTTTGAATTTCGCGGCAACACTAATCCATTTTATAGGATGTCTTTACTCCCGAAAGAGATCTCGTTGCTATCCTTGACGGCATTAAACTAAGATAAGAGAAATAGAAAGAAGACGAGAAGAACCGAGTTCGAATGACCTCGGAAGACTATGTCTTTGTTAATACTTTTTTCTATTCTTTTACGCAAGATTTCTTCATAATTCTTTAATTAAAATACTTACTAACATATCCTCATTTTATTGTCCTAACAAATCAATAGGGATATGTTGTCAGTAAAATAGTTTAGATTGATCGATCCCCTGGTGTTGTAACCACAGTATTTCAAGTCACGCACCCCCCTTCCATTACGAAATCCTGGCTAAACAAACGAACATATGCTACCAGTAAAATAGTTTAGAATGATCGAACCCAAACGAAGCAGGTAATTAACACTAGTACTAGGTATGTGTAGACTAAATGAGGTGATTTGCTTCGTGACCCTTCGAACAATGTACGAAGCGGATGCAAGCAGTTAGTACATGGAGTTAGCTTACCTAAATTTAGATTTCACTTTCCGAAATCTTAATGGATGTATTAAGTGATTTCGTTACTTACACTCTCAATCTCTAAATACAAGGATTCAAAACACATTTTCGATTCCAAACTATGACTCTGCTAGACAAAGAAAGCATAGTCCAGTGTATGTTTTACTTCATTTTTATATACGTGTTTGTAGGTTTTCTCGGGGACTTGGTTTCCTCCCACTTTCTCATTCCACCAAATATTCCATAATCATTAACTTGCTTTAATCACCGTCTCCCTTAGCCTAACAGCATAATCGTGGGACATTAAGCTCAAAGACTTTATTTTTATTTTGAAGTAATTACTTTTCTCTCCCTTATTTATTTTTAATTTAATTTCTCTTTCAATTTCCCTCTTTTAGGAACATTAACATAATTTGCAATTCTTTCTCATTATAATAACACTATTAAAAGTCCCATATGCAGCTCACCACGTTGTAACCCAGCGGAAACAGATGAACAACGAATATTGTCGAAAATATGTATCGCTTACAGCGGCGTAGCGAGCATTACAAGATTGGGAGGGGGATGAAACTTGAAATTGCCAAGTCTTGATTTTTTAAAAAAAAAAATGTCAAGTCTTGATAAAAAAAAAATTGCCAAGTGTTTCGAAAATCTTACAAACCCTGTGGAAAACTATTACAGCAACCTTATTTTCATATTCGTTCCATTCCATGCCCCGTCTGAGACACGAATAAGATCAGCCCTTGTTCCGCTCTCGAGTCCAATTTAACATCTAACCTCAGGATCATTATCATCACCCACGATGTACAACTGTTAATTTGATAACTCATGGCTATGTTAGGTAACCTCCGCCAGCTAATCTTCACGAGAACCTTTAAAGGGTTATAGTTAAGGAGCCGTACTTCCCATTTAGGGAAGGACGAGAAACGCCATACTTTCAGGAATTATTCATTGACTATCTAGGATGTTAAAAAGTAGGTAATAGACTGAGTTCTTGCCCTTGTACTTAGGGTGTTTACGTAGTGCAACAGTAAGATGTATCCTCGTGCACGGGAGATGAGAAGTAGCTGTTCTTAACTATTACCCTTTAAAGTTACAATCAGTTGTAGAAATGTATTTAAAAACGTAGAATAAGGTAGGTTATATTTACTGTTTGTGATGTAGGAGTGCCTAATTTACATTTTAAACATTCAATTGAGGGGTTCAGTGAGAGACCAGGCTAACCTACATCCAGGTCAAGATTGAGATTTTGACGGAACAGCATACGAATGTCATTAATTGACCTTTGCCTCAACCACTTGTCGGTGTGGCTTGTCCTGAGTCAGGGGCGGATCCAGGGAGGGTCTATCGCCCCCAAGAAGAGGAAACTTTGTGTATTTTACTATAAAATAAAACCCACCCAGAGTTGAATCTCTTAAAAGTAGCTATAACTTGTAAGTAGTGGCATTACAACCCACCGCCCCCCAGTAGTCCATCCTGGATCCACCCCTGTTGTATACTAAGCCAAACTATGAATATCAGACGTATCCTTTGTAACGTGCTGTTTTCATTTGTTTCCTTTTCTTTCAGAAAGTTAAAATTGTCAGTTAGCCTAGTCTCTCGCTAAACTGTCAATTGTGACAAAACACACCAATAATTGTTGATGCCAACTAAAACATACATATCCAAAGCCTACAAAATATATCACATTATTTGTTTTTTTGTTTTTTTTTTTTAATCAAAATTGCTTGCAATGTTTTTCTTTGTGCCAAGCATCCGAATGTCATCTTGAATTCTGACCTTCTCATTTCACTACAATTCTTTGAAGTATAAAACTGCGCAGCTTTTTTTGTTTTTTCCTCTCTCTCGCTCTCTTCAGTCCTTCAGTCTCCCCCACTTTGATTTCATGATTTCGCACTCTGATGAAAAGTATTAAACACCAAAACGGAAAAGTACTAATATATAACCTCTCTTTTAGTAGCCCCTTCAACCACGCGCCCGGGGCATGTGCCTTGCTTGCTCGCCCATAGCTCTGTAAGCTATATAAGTAACATACAATGCGCGCGCATATGTAAACTTGGTGCCAGCTTTGATTCTCGCTGAGAGAGTATACATATAATGTTGGTTCGAATTCCATCAAAACCATAGGCTCATTTTTGTGTAACCTTGGTACTGAATAAGACAGTAGACTTCAACAAATATTCCTGTCGGGCCTCGATCGCTCAGTGGTAGAGCGTTCACCTCTGGAGTTTGGGGTCTTTGGTTTGATCCCAGCTCGCGCCAAGTAAACTTTGTGGTGGACAAACACCGTGTGAGTGGGTTTTCTCGGGGTTCTCCCGTTTCCTCCCACTTTCTTCATTCCACCATTTCATTCATTATATCATCATCAGCGTCTCCTTTAGCCTAGCCGGTATACCCGTCGCACGTAAAACTCAGATTTCAACAAATATTCCCTTTTCAGCAAGACATTAGGTTAAATTGGAAACAACGAACTAGATCACATATTTCCAACTTCATTATTGATACAACTATTATATACAGGGTGCATCAGAAGTCCCTTGTCATCCTTTCTGAAAACTACAGGGATGTAGTTTCATTGAATGCGAGATAAGAGATACACATTAGGCCCAGAGGGATATTTTCGGATTACATCACGCGGAAGGTCGCCATTTTAGATTCGAAATTGTAATACGGATGATAAGTGGGTAGTGTGATACATGGCCATGCACTAAAATGTTCTGAGGATGTCAAATATGCAATCAGATATCATGTAACTTATTCTGGTGAAATGTTATTGGCAGTGAACCAAGTGAGACTATATGTAGTGGTATGTCATACCCTTGTGTTGTTTTTTTTTTCAGTGATAGAGACATACCATTTCTGGTTTTTTAGTGATCAAGATATACCTTCACGGAAGAATAAATGCTAAATACCTTTAATAAATCCATTTTTATACGTATTGACAAAGATTTTATTTCTTACGTAGAAGTAACTTCTAAGTTGACAATACTGACATTTTTAACCTTTTTCTACGTTTTGTTTGTAAAATGAGGTGTTTTCAAAGAAGTTCATTAGTTTATATTTTGATGTGCCATATTGAATTGTTTCTTTCGTATGTTGGTATGTGTCGTCTTGTCTGAAGTCTTATAAGCGTCGTGTTTTGAGCATGGGCGGATTTAGGGGATTGCAGTGGGGGCGGATCTTACGGGAGTTTGAAATACCCCTCATTCGAGTGTGTGGTCCAGGAGTTTTCCCTCTGGAAATTGTTAATATTAAAAGTCGGTTTTTGAGCACTTTCGTGTATAATTCTCTGATAGAAGGTAAGGGGCTATTTTTATTTATTTATTTTTTTTCAGAAAGTTGTTCACGATAAATGGATCAGTCTCTCCATTTTTTTCTCCGTAACTAAAGAAGCTTTCCAGTGGTTTTTCAGACATTATGTAAATAGAATCGCAATCTTGTAGGCTTCACACTTCACTGCATTTGAACATTTAGATAGCCGGTATGTCGAGTCAAAATCGTAATAAAACGCCTCTGATTGTTCCCACTTCGAACACATTTCCCTGTTATAGTCAGGGGTAAAAGCGAGGGGGAACGCGGGGGACGCAGTTCCTCACCTCGAAAAACATGTACGGCGTCTCCCAGATCCTAAAATGGTACAATGGGCAAAGATAGGCAGGAGGAACGGCGTGGAGTGATGCCGCTACCTACCGTCCCCCCACCTTTTCAGATCCACTTTTACCCCTGGTTATAGTATATGTTCCACATGTTCCTACTGAGCAATAAACATTTGCGGAAGCTTCTTCCAATTAATGTGGACACAAAGTAGGATATAGGGTCAAATTCGTGCACAGACGATGACGATACTTTGTTCTAGATGATAAAAATTATGAATATTTACTGCACAAACCATAGGCTTAACATGTCCACAAAGCTAGAAATTGAACAGCGTTAGGTCCGGTGATCGGGCAGCCATTCAACTGCCTCTCGTCGATCAACCCATGTTCTAGGGAATTGTTCAAGTAGTGACGCACCACGAATCCATAATGAAGAAAGCGCCATGGTGTTGAAAAAACTGCGAGAATGTACCATCCTCGGACATCGCAGCTCGCAATATCTATCCCTGTACGAGCGTGAGGTATTATTCCGCAGTTATTTTTATGGAATGAAAAAGTGACTGATTAGACGTATTCCTCATTTGTCTGCCAACACCATAATTAATTTTCTTTGCGCTGGTCATGTTGGAGGGGTCTTGCACGCGGGGTTGTCAGGTGACCAATTGTGCATGTTCTGCCTATTAACCTTCCCATTTACGTAGAGGTCAGCTTCATCTGAAAAGAGTATTTGCATAAAAATGTTAGAGTTTAACCATAATTACTCGATAACTCGGTCACAAAACTGCACTTGGCGATCAAGATCGTTCTCGTGGAGATGTTCCTTCATTTGCACCTTGTACGGATGCACTTATACACGCGCAGACCCTATGACTCAACCCACATTGCATTAATAAATGACGTGTGCTCCTTTGGGGCCACATCGAGAAGGAAGTCAGCACTGCCGTAGGCGTTGCTTCACCTGTAGCTGTCTACGATCGTCCGCTACGACGTATGTCCACGAATGTGCCCGTCTCCTCAAATTTAGTTAATTACTGTGACACTGCAACATGTAACACAGTCACATTGTGGATGATTCTGTTTGCAATCGGTAACCACTGCACAGGCACTCCTCCCGCCCCACAGTTTGAATATTTCGATACATTCCTCACGTGCTAACGGTATGGCTCTACATCTAGAAGAAAGAGGTAAATACAACGTTCAATTGGCAATAACTTTTCACCAAATTAAGCTCCATGGAATCTGATTGCATATTTGACATACTGAGAAAATTCTAGCCCGTGGCTATATATATATATCACATTACCCACCAATTTATAACAAACAAATTTAATCCAAAATGGCGGCCATCTGTGTGAATATTCCCAAACGGCCTAATGTATCATCCATCTCACATTCAATTAAACTACACCCGTGTAGAATTTAAAAAGGAACTTCGTATGATGTATACAGGGTGTTTCGAAAGTCCCCTGACACAGGGTAACTCTGTTATCAGAGTTACAACAAAATGTAAGAGGAAAAACCATTTCTAAATATGTTGTTTTCAATCTAAAGTGAACACTTTTTAAATCGGAGGAGCCGTTTGAGCTGTACTCTCTATGCGCCCAATGTGGGATGAAAATGCAATGTTACCATTTACCTGGACCCACAACATATGTGAATAAAGTTACTGTTTGAAATGGGCCATCGACATGTTAGCGTAAAAGACAGTAACTTCATTCACTTATGTTGTGGGTCCAGGTAAATGGCAACGTTGCATTTTCATTTAACATTGGACGCATAAAGAGTGTACAGCCAAACGACTCATCCGATTTCGAAAATTCCTTCAACATACATTGGAAACATCATATTTGAAGACGGTTTCCCAATTACATTTTGTTGTAACTCTGATAATAACCGAGTTACTTTATGTCAGGGGACTTTTGAGACACCCTATATATCTTATGGAATATATGTTTGATGTCCCTATAACTGTAGTATAATTTTTTTTAGTTTTACAAGTTATTACAAGTAGATTCTGACTTACATGCGTAAGAGTTTGTATGTAACTAACTAATGAATTCTATTTCATGAAATTTACATTGAAATATTTAACACAAAATCTTTTATATTCATGCTTAGTGACTTGGCTTTGAACTGCAACTGATTATTGTACCCCATTATTGCTTGAGAAGAAAACCGATGTCCGAATCTTCATTTGGAGAAACCAAAGTTCTATTGGAATGCTGAGGATTGCAATTATTAATTTCTAGACTTCAAGGTGCGTAAATTATATCTAGATATATTGTGTTTATTGTTATAATTACTATTACTATTATTGGGTTTAGAATCAATCAAGTACTTCATGATATTTTAGAGGGATCAAGATGGCTGCCAGATAGATAAATATTTGAGCGTCAGGCCCTTATTTCTTTTCAATTTTATATTTAATCAATGTCTATTTTTCCCCCTCATTATTCCACCAAATCGTATTCCAAGATCATCAATTTTCAATACTCATTTGTGACTGTCAGCATACATAGCATAACCGTAGGACGTAAAACAAAGATTTATTTTTATTTTTCGTTTTCATGTCTTTTCTCCATAGCTGTAAAAATAACGCCTTCAACATCATAAATTTGTATGCTACTTGCCTGCATTCGAGCACAGTAATCAACTATTTGGACATTACGAAGCAAAGCAGGTCTACTTTGCAGTTAGCATAGTTTTACCGTAGATAATTAAACAGTGCTAGTAAATAAATCTGTAACAATTGTATTGCTGTTTAGCTTACATGACCTCCAGACGGGCCATTTTTTTTTTTACAACATATTGTTACTTGTACTCTATATGAGGGGCCGCGTTGGCTCAGTGGTAGAGCGTTTACCTCTGGTGCTTGGGGTCCCGGCTTCGATCCCAGTCCCCGCCAAGTGAACTTTGTGGTGGACAAACACCGTGTGCGTGGGTTTTCTCGAGGTTGTCCCGTTTCCTCCCACTTTCTTCATTCCACCATTTCATTCATTACTCATCATCACGGTCTCCTTTAGCATACCCGGCAAAAGCGTGGGACGTAAAACTCAAAGATTTCATTTCATATAAACTTTGGTGCAAAGTTACCCCATAGATGAAGATATTTTGCACCACATACAAAAAAGTATGTTCAACATACTAACATAATGTTTGTCTGCAATGTTTTCTCTCCTGTATTTACACATTTCACTTTTTACACAAAACTGCATGCAGTCTACAAATATTGATGTTGGAATTATGGTACCGGTATCAGTACTTAGTATGAATTATCGATATTTGTAAAGAAAATTATGTATTTTTGGTACCAAAATAGGAGCCACATTCTGATAGTTTAGCATGACCCACAAAAATGGCAACTGAAAAACAGAAAAAATCTCCGTGAACTGATTTGCCTTGGTTACTCTTTATATCCAAGAATATCATCTCAACCGTAATCAGTGGAAGATTTACGGGATTTGGGGCTTTCAGGCTGAAGCCCACCCAAATTGCAGGATTTCTTTTTCTAAAAATCTAATTTAGTCATTCCTATGCGTATACCCGTCAAGCCCTTCAAAAAATCTAGTGATTTCTAAATAAACGAAGTATTTCTGTGTGAAGTCCCTCTCAAACTATTCTTCTGAATCCGCCGCTGTTCGTAATTTATTTTCAAACAAGAAATCCATTCCGACATCTACCTAAAGAGGAATTTTTCCTAAAGTTAGGCGGCAGGAGGTGCCAGAAGTAAGAATTTCCCATTTAAGGGGTTACGTTGACCCGGTGCAAAGTAACCACGATTTGAGGCTCAAAACAGCCTTCTCCCAGTGTTATTTTTTCTATGACTTTACAATGTTTCACTCTTCAGTTTCAACTATTGCTTGGAAGTCCCATCATACACAGTAGAATTCTACGAAACCGACTTAACTTTGACGGAAATTCTTGTAGGTGATATCTTCCAAATTTTGTCTGCATTTACAATGAGTGCTTTCCATACCCTTACAGCAACAAACCCTTCAGGTAATTAGAACTGATGTTAACCGCCAACATTATAGCCAAAATCCAGTTAGATGTTCTATCTTACGGTGGCAGTTGAAACTTTCTCTTTACAGTTCATGGGTTTACCGACGGAAGACTGTGTAACTTTTTTCGTATTTTGTGCGAAGTTAACCCTGAAGTGCCCTGTCTTAAGGTACTTACAGATTACCTAGGTAGTTATCAATTTTCACATTCTTTTTTAAGGTGGTAACAGTTGGAGCCAAGGGATGTGCGATATTTCGATCGAACGATTAATATTTTCAAATATCAAACTATCGATATCGAAATTTTTGACCGATATATCGATGTTTTTGATCTTTATGATATTTCTATATTTTCGATTTTTGATATTGCTTATATTTTGATATTGCTGTATTTTTTTGATATTTCGAACAAGTTTCAATAGTATGTCAATATCGATTATCTATTTCAAAATTTGAATATCACAAAGCCCTATCGAAACTCCTCCGAAATGAAGTTTTTGTCTATGGCCTGATTAGGGTTGCGCACGGCACGAGACTAGACAGAATTTTTGTTACGAAATTCGAGACGACACATAGCTCTTCAAATAGAAACCGATACAGTTTTCGAGAGGAGACAACTTTCGCGACATCTTTGCGAGAGGTGACAGTCTCAAATCATTTCTCGTACGCACCCCTAGGCCATATCGTGCGTTATCAAAAAGCATGTTAATGAGAAATAACAACATGTAAATACAATATAGGTAGTTAAAAACATTTTTGTTTTCATTCTTCAGTAATGCATTATTATTAACCTCAGTATTTTATAGTCCATTCTTAATCTTAAGGTGGTGTATAATTAAGTTTTGAATTCGGTTAACTTATTTTGTTTCTCAAATTGTTTTAAAAATGTATGTACAAACATGTTTATTTTCATTCTTGAGTGCTTAAAGTCACTATAGTTATTAAACATAGTATTTAATATTGTACTCTTAACGTTAAAATAATATACAGTTAACTTTTGAATTCAGTTAACATTTTTATTACTGAAATTGCTTTAAAAAGTATGTAAAAACGTTTTTATTTTCTTTCTTGAGTGCCAAAAGTGATGCACAGTTATTAAGATTAGTACTTTATACTCTATTCTTAATTTTAAACTGATAAACAGTGCGTTTCTTAATAAATTATGTCAAGTTATTTGAGTGACGAACACTGGTAGAAAATTCTGACTACTACTGGAACATTTTGATTTTAAGGTGACGACTACTGGTGCAAGGATTTTAAAATATTGTTTTTCCTTCAACGGCTGCTCCTTTTTGAATTCTGACTACATGGTCATTATAGGAAGGATGAGTGAGTCTTTCCAACTATGGTACAGCTCCGACAGATTCACGATGCTGAGAGAAGAGACAAAATAGTATGTTTTCAACCTTAAAGTGAGAACCACTGGCGTTTTTACCCTGCTATGCAAAACTAAGTGGGTACTCCAATGGGGTTCCAATGCGGTACCTAATTTCTGCATTTTAGATATATGGAAATGCATGTGTCTAAAATGTAAAGAACTGATATTTGTTTACTGAAAACTGCAACTCGGTAAGCCTTACGGATACCGAGATATGGGAAAATAAAGAGCGACACGATATGTATGTGGGGCCTGCCAGGCCCGTATCCAGGGGGGTCTAGGGGGGCCCGGCCTCCCTAAATTTTTGCTGGCCCCCTAAAAGTTTTAGAGTAGGCTTGCAAAAGAACTATAATATGGTGATGAACTATCATATGGTTGGATCGCCCCCCCTAACTTCAGCCGGGCCCCCCGTACATTTTTGGGCTGGCTATGGGCC
Source organism: Thermobia domestica (assembly GCF_964235325.1). Classification (NCBI taxonomy): domain Eukaryota; kingdom Metazoa; phylum Arthropoda; class Insecta; order Zygentoma; family Lepismatidae; genus Thermobia; species Thermobia domestica. The sequence goes on from NC_137469.1 coordinate 154,859,498, forward strand.
TGGGGCTTGCATACTTGAAGGTACAATTTGGAAAATGGATTAAAATATGACTAACGGCTATCAAGATATTGTCAAATAAAGGGAGGACCAATACAGGTATGGGATTTTCGTGTTAGATGATAAAATTTCCGAAACCGGTCATGGAAAGTTAATAAGCACCAGTAGCAATTCCATCTTCAAGTAATTAGATATTTCCATGGGGTGTTAGAACATCTTACAGTCTACTAAGATCAAATTTTAAAAGCTTTTGAAAATATAACTTGACATTTGTAAAGAGTATTAGAAATATGTAAGTATAAATATGTTTACCTAAAACTTCCAGCCAGTACATCTAACATATAGAGAAACACCGTGAAATAAAAGAGTATGAGATGTTGAAACTTCGGAAAAAATATTGGTCCCAACAAAATTAAATAAGATGGTACTTCTATGGGTTAAGTGAGTAACTCATTACAATTTCGATAGAAAGATTAGTTCTAGGTTTTCTTCAGGCAGTTCCAAAGGTTCATCGAGCTGTGTAAAAGAGTGAAAATTTTCTGTGAATATCTAATATAGTAACCAAAATATAACGAGTCATATGTTTTATGACGTAAAAATAGAGATCTTGAAGGATTTGTACTTCTGGGTCTTTGCTATAAGAAAGAAATTCAAAAACCTACTGTATATACCTTAATAGACAATTAAATCAGAGAGGACACAGTAACTTCGTGGTGGGGTGTTTACCTATTTAGTATATTTTGCAGAAACTACACTGGAGTATTCTCTTAATCCACAGAGATACGATCACACTTAACTGCCCATTTAATTTTAAAATGAAATTAAGGCAAATGAATGTTGATGATAGAATTGATGGAGTGCAAAGGTGGGAGGAAACGGGAGTACCCCGAGAATACCCACGAATACGATGTCGACTACAAACTGACTTGGCCGCGGATCAAACCAGGGACCCAATACACCAAAGGTACGCACTCTACCACTAAGCCACCGTGCCTGCACCCATTTAATTGTCTATTAAGGTATATACGGTAGTTTTCTGAAATTTCTTCTTCTTACAGCAAAGACTCAACAGTACAAATCCATGTGAGTCTCCATTTTTACGACGTCATAAATACATAATTACTTATATCTCGGTTGCTATATTAGATATTGACAAAGAATTTTCATTCTTTTTGTACGCTAGGAATTATCACGCTTGGATTTACCCGAAAAAAAATTCGAGCTGAATTAATCTTTCGATCGGAATTGCCCTGACGAGTGTGAGGTACTCACTTCACCCATATAAGTACCATCTTATTTAACTTTTATTAAGATCAAAAGTTGTTTTATGAAATTTCAAGATCTAATACTCTTTTATTTCACGGTGTCTTTCTAGCTGTAAGATGTACTGGCTGGAAGTTTTGGGTAACTCTATTCTCTTTTCTAATACTCTTTACAAATGTCAAATTATATTTTCCAAAGCTTTTAAAACTTAATCTTTTTAGACCCATGATGTTCTAAAACCCCATGGAAATACCCAGTTACTTTAGGATGAAATTGCTACTGGTGCTTATTCAGATTTCATGACCGGTTTCGGAAATTTTACCACCTAACACCAAAACCCCATAACTGTGTGGGTCCTCCCTTTATTTGACATCTTGATAGCCATTAGTTATATTTTCATTAATTTTCTAAACTGTACTGTCAAGTATGGAAGCCCCATATACCTATGGTGTTCCTATTTATTTCACCATATTTCGGTAACTGTTAAACGTACCGACTTGCGGTTTCGGTAAACACACACCTGTAACGTTCTTTATAAGTTTATTAAGATATATTTTAGAATGTTTAGAAATGGGAGGTCTGTGAATGCCATAGTACCCGAAAAACCCCCTAAGGACGTGTGTGTAGTGTATTGAATTGAAACTACTTTTGAAGTTGTTGTTAGCCCTCAGTAATTACGTTTTCGAAACTGCACAATGTAGTACGCAAACCTCACACTTCTATGGTGTTGTTCTTTATTTTCCCATACCTCGGTATCCATAAGGCTTACCGAGTTGCGGGTTTCTGTACTAAACAGATATCAGTTCTTTACATTTTAGAGACATATATTTCCACATATCTAAAAATGCAGACATTAGGTACCCCATGGTACCTCGAACGCCATTGGGTACCCACTTACTTTTGCATAGTAATACATTTCGAGTTGTTCAGCATCAATAAACACTTTTTTTAATTAATCGTTTTTCTACCAGAAACCCAAAAGTCCATACCTGACCGAACAGATTTTGTCCATTTAATTTAAAAAATGTTAAATATTTTAAAATGTAGCATTTTAAATATTTTTGGATTTTTATTTCAGGTATTTCATGCATCAAAACAAAACCAGGATTCTGCATGAAAGACAGCGAAAAGAAGCAGTGTAATTTGTGGCTAAAAGCACGTCCTTTCTGAAGACAGACCCGATTATATTTACATTCTTTTGTACGAATATGTAACCTTAATAAATATACTGCTCCACAAATTATTTCTTTCTTCCATAAATTAGAATAAATGTATGTCTGTTTAAAGAAAATGTTTGTTAGCGATGCTCTTTTTCTCTGTAAATAAGAACATTATACCTTGCAACATTTTTTTTATCATTGTGCAATTCCGATTGGATAAAGTAAATCTGCACGAAGCACTATTATTTCAGACATACATTAATAACTAATGTATTGTTCTGTGAATAAGGCAATGGTATAGTGAACATGTTTTAACATAAAATCTGTAACTCAGCTTTTCAGTAGTCAACTTTATTGAGAATCCGAAGAAAGAAAGAAAAAATGTTGGACTTAATAACGAATTTCAAAATTATTTTTGTTCGAATTCTGGACTAATCCAAATTATCCGGAGAAATCATTTATGTTGCTCTCTACAGATGTATCCTTTATCCAAATCGTATGAAAAGGAGACTTCATACATCGCTATATTTTGTATGAACTATGTTTCGTATTTATTTAATCACTTTGTACCTTTCTCTAGTGTTGACAAGGCCGCAAGTGTCAATCGAATAATTTAGTGTTTCACTCATGTAACCTTGTGACTAACGTACGTCCTGTCGGTATATATATGTTACTGGGTTCGATTAGCGACAAACAATTTTTAGTGTTAAACAAATACAAAAATCGACACGCAATGAGATACGATTATCTTTGCCTCATAGACAATACCAAGCAACTAACGGTACTGAGTGTGGTTGAGTTTACTAGTGGTATTATCTGGCTATAATCAGTGTTCCGAGAGCTATACTTTTTTTTGTGCTCTGAATTGCAAACTTTGATATAACCGTTTTAAATTATTGTATATCTATCTATCTATCTATCTATATATCTATATCTATATCATATAAAATTGTAAACTAGAAACTTCCGAGTAATTCTCAGAATCATCGCTCTTTCTTTAAATAATGTATGAGACTATTACACTGCTCGTTACTTAAAATGTTGAACTAAGAAGGATACATCCAGGAAAGTCCAAATTTACAGAATGTATAGAGCAGGGAAGGATAAATATGTTTGGTCGATGGCTGCACAGCTTCTCATACCTGTGAACTCCGCCAGCTACAGTTGAGCTATGGCATTGGATCCTAAGACGCATGGCTTACCATACCAGAAGAGAACATCCTCTCGATGTCTCGCTGTGTTACAGTCGTTCTGGTTGTCAATGTTGGGTCAGTTCTGCTCCTTTGTCACCACGTTGTCACACAGCGAATACAGCGGTAAGTTTAACCCTTAACGTACCAAGTCTAAGTCGTCAAAGTTGTTTACCAACCTGGAGTCTTCTGGAGACCCCAAGTATTATTTTAATTTCTCAACATAGTATTGCAGAGGGTTATTCCAACTATTATTTTTTGGATATCTAGAAGCATACTTAAGTTAAATGAACATTGTTGACATCAAATATTATGTATATTTGAGCACTATTCAGTTCTTCATACAATTTTATACTTTTGTGTTCGTAAATCTGAAACACAGGTTTAACAATGGAGTTTTTACATTTTCAAGTGTTTTTATTTTTTGTATTTTTTAAAGAAACGTTGATCTAATCATGTAATTAATATCTCAAAGGGTTGCAGAATACATATAAAAATTGAGAATAAATTGATTCTTATAATTGCGGCAGTATCACTAAATATCACTCTCTGGGGTCCCTAGAGTACCCCGCTTGGTATGTTAAGGGTTAAGCATATTCGACACTTACTATTAGATATCGGCTTGGGAACTTTGGCGTAGCTACCCTGTCTCCTTGAAGTTGCATTTTTAATGGCGAGTACTGTGTAGGGATCTTGTGAGGGAACACGTTTTCAGCTGACACCATGTTTTTAATTATAGCGTCATTTAAAAAATAACTTATCTGTTAATTAAAATGTGCAGAGAAGTTATTTCTGGAAAATCCTATTCACGCCTCTTGTGGTAATATCTTCTGCATTTTGGAAGAGGATATTATTAAGGGAAAGAATGAGGTAAAGTCATCTTTATATAGTACACACGGAAAAGAAAGTATTTGACAGTTGACAAATTTTCTTTTGCCAATAGCTCGGGAACAAATGAATTTGGATCTTTTTGTTGTTATTCTTCGAATAATTATAACTTGACAACCTGCCAAAGTCGATACTCTAATAGGTTAATTTATTGTTGAGTTTTTAGGAAAACAAATTTTGTCAACTGAAGAATATTTAATTTCGTGACTGTACAAGCAATGGATGATAACGGCTTAATAAATGACTGTACGTAAGTCTTGTTTGAGTTTGAACATAGGATTGTACATGGCTGTGCATTTTGCATTATTATTGAAGTGCTGCAACTAAGTTATTGCAAAAGGTATGATAAATTCTTACAGTAATATTGTCACATATTGATTTACTCTGTATGAAAACTAAAATAGTTTAACATATGGTTAACCTCCTTTATACCAATAATTTTAAAATTAACGCTTGTGCCACTTTTCAACCTTGGCTTTGCAGTAGCTTTCCAACGAATTAGCAGGAAGCCCAAACTTATAGGACACCCTACAGGTAAATACATTTCTCTGGACAGTTTCACTGCTCCAAACTAAGATTGAAAAGTGTAGTATTTTTAATTTTATTATTATTGGCACAAAGGAGATCAACCATATTTTAAGCTATTTTTGTTTCCATACAGAGAAAAACAATATGTGACAACATTACAGTAAGAATCTATCATGCATTTCTCAGTATGTTGCAGCACTTCAATAATGGTGCACTATACGTACAATCTAGATCCTGAATATGTCCAATCCATATATTACAACAAGGCAATACGTATGCGATACAGGTAAAATCCGTATATTTCATATGGACAATCTATAAGCTACATACATCCAATTCATACATTACATATGGCCAGCCTGTACGCGACATACGTATAATCTATATGCTGCATGCAGACAGTCTGTAAGCTGCATATGTGCAGTCTGTATGGTGCATACGGATATTCTGTATGCTGTATCGGGACAAGCTGTGTGCGACATAAGGAAAATCTGTATAATACATACGTACAATACGAATACTGTATCTAGTCGTACGTACGGGGCACAAGTACAATGTAGATGCTGCCTCGGGGTTGAACGCAAGAAACATACGTACAGAACGTATATTGCATACTTCTTGAAATTATGCTCAATCCTGATAGTCAGTGAGTGTCGTCATTATTAACCCACATGCTACATACGGTCCTGACGTCAGAAAGCTAGATATTACCTCCGTATATACTTGTTACTGCAGATGACGTCACACGAATGACGTCATTGCACTTATGCAGACAGTATGTATAATACATACTTTTTCAGCTATACGTTTGCTGCAGGATGTTATATACGGTTGTACGTTAAGTCCGGAAACTACAGGAATTACGAATGTAACCTACGTTTTTAAGTATGCCACCTACATTTTTTTTTTCTCAGTGTACAGCTACTTCTGCTGTTCACTGATCATCAAACATGCTTACTTCAGCCTTGGCGATACGTCGATCTCCTAGACTGAATATATGATCTGCTGCTGAGTTAAGATCATTCTCTAAAGACAAAATAGTTAATTTCTCAAAAGAAGATCCTTAGCTCGTGTTAACATGGCTCTTTATCAAATCTAGCTATCGTTACGGTCTGACATCGAATATATAAGAATTTGCCTGAACCTTGAACTCAACATTACCAAGAATCTCAAAGGAAAGACAAATCAAGACTTCAGATACTTTATTATTTTCTTCAGTGTTCTAAACTTCAACTCAAGACACAACTTCAAATTCATCGAATTCTTTTTCCTCTGCACTCATCGAGTTTGGAAGAATTCAGCGCCAACGTCTCAAACTGCTTATTTAACGAGTGTAAGATCAAGCTGCACGAATCATCTCAGGTGAGTATATGGACACCGGGATTAAACAACTATACAAAGATGAATTTTCCGCACATACATATCACGAAGGTAACTTCCTCTCATCAAGGCACCTGCTAAATACACTTTCCACCCAATATGTATTCTGAACTAGAAGAATACACACTTCGAGACAGGGGCGTACGCAAGGGAGGCTGATGGGGTTACAGCCCCCCCCCCCGAAATTTTGAGAAATCAAAATGTTCAAATTAAAGTAGTAAAAAAGACTCTAAAAACGTTTAAAAAATGAAAGAAAATCGAGAAAATGTAGTCTTTTCCGAAAGAGAACTGACTTTCTTTCGCATTTCCCGAATTTTCTTTCGCATTAGTTAAGAAAAGATATATACATAGACTATATTTTAGTTTGGAGAAGTAGACGCTCTCAGATTTTTGGAAAGGATATGCACACTATTATCTGAAGTCAATTCTTTAATTTTATAAAACTCAAATAAACGAGTAACGTAATATAAGTTACATTCGAGTTTCATTGATATATTCGCGGAGAAATGTTGAATTATCCTGCCCCGGCGGAGAAGCAAGCTGGTAAATAAGGTTCGATAAAAGGTGCGTCTGTTTCAAAGCGAAATACACTTTGAGAAATGGCCTGCGCCAGGGGCGCACAGAGATGGAGGAACGAGGGGAACATTTGCCCCTTCCTGATTTATACGATTTCCTTACATTTTCAGGGATTTCGGAAGAAGTTTGCATACTTTACAGGGGCTTCCCCAAGGAAAATCCTCCCCCCTTAGAAATCTATTGCGGACGCTCATGGCCTACACTGTGATGTGATCTCGTGTCATAGTTGGAGAACCCATAACTATATTGTAGAGATATTGGATTTCCCTCATATTTTTTATATTCAGATCAAGATTTAAAAACGATATTATTTTTTATTTTTTTTTCTTTCTTTATTTTCTGTGGATGATGAGAGACAGACACAACTTGGAATAATAAGACAGTCAGCAAACATTTCAAAATTCTCTTTAGTAGACGATTCCTCATTCTTCATTCTTGGTAAATTTATGTAACTTATGTAATCTGATGTAACCAAAGCGTTCTGTAACTGTTGACAAATTATTAAATAAGTCGAGAATTCCATTTACCTTGCACTTTCCTGAATCCTACACGTGCGTACTTTGGATGTTTTTCCGTAATTTCGTCGGCCATCTTCCTACTTTGTTTCATATAAAAACGTCCCAGGACCCGGAAGAGGGGAGTAGCACTCGAGAAGCGGTGAAGTACACGAGGAGCGGTAAAGTTCACGAGGAGCGAGTGTGAGCAACGACAGGAGAGACCTATACCAAGTTCCTCGCCAATTCGACACAGAAGCCGAGACATGGAGACCACCAGTCGACGACCAGGAACGGAGGTACGGAATACACATCCAAGGTCCTAAACGCCCAAACAACCTTCCTTTTCTTTCTTCCTAAACAAACTCTCGACCCCCTTTTTTTTTAAATATTTGTTTTTATTTATTTCTTCCCACATGCCCTATAAACTAAAACGCTCGTCGTCTTCTCAGTTACCTCTCAATTCTACCAGTGAGCTATATTTCCCAAGTTAACGATAATAGTTTCCTTTCTTTCTTCAAAACGACGACGAAAGCATTCCTACCGAATGCACAAGCGTAAGATGATGGAGATGCTGATCTTTTTTCTCGCATCAGCGTAAGAAGGTGATCAATGCTAGTTGTCTTTCAAACTTCTAAACTGTTTTCTCTTCATTTTTTAGGCTTTTTAGAATCACCTCCAACTTCCCCGCCACCAACCCTCTATGAAACTAGTTTTGTTCTCTTTTGTTTTTTATTTTTGAGCAATCTTTCTTATGCTATTCTATAATTACCTTTCTTTTTCTCTCCTTTTCGGAGAGTGGTGGAGCCCCAATACCTCTTGTGTATGTTTTATGTGTTGTATTTAGTTTTTAGTGTAGGTATAGCATATTTAAGGTCTTGACTTGTGCCCAATAGTTTTATTACTTGTGTTATATGTTGCGAAGACTAGCGGACGAATTTTTGATACCTTTAGAGGATATTTTTAACTTAAGTGATACTGTCTATTTCGATCCCGCGGCCTGTTCGTCTCCTAAATCGACTAAATTTACACGTAATTATTTAGAGCAACTTAAAAAGAAGCTAGAATTTTCGGAATCATTTTCGGATATTTCTCCTGATTCTTTAGACGTAACTGTTCGTGGTTCTAGTTCTAACAGTATGGCAACAGGAGGAAACGATCCACCTCCGTCCATGCACGGCACGATTGTGAAACCGGAGCCTTTTTATGCCCGGTTGGGTGACGATGTAAACACGTACATCAGACGATATGAGACCATCGCTAGCATTAATTCATGGGATGGTATGAGACGAAAATTGGTGCTGGGGAGCCTACTCCGTGGCCCCGCTGAAAACTGGTTTGCTGGCATAGAAAGAAAGCCAGAATTTGCCCAAATGACTTACGACCAGTTCAAGCAAGCTTTTATAAACGCTTTTAAGGACAATTTGGTGCCACAATTATCTGAAGCTCAGATGCGAGCCCGTGATCAGAATGAATCAGAATCCGTTCTAGAGTACGTTTATGCGAAGCAGGATTTGATTTTACGCGCAGACCCGACTGCCAATGAAAAGAAACAATTACAATTTATTGTGGAAGGACTTTTACCCGATTACTTTAAAGTTGTAGTACGAAAGGAGTACAACACGGTCAGTGACCTTCTGAACGACCTAATTATCGAGGAAAGGACTAAATTGTTATTGAAGCGTAAGGAATTAGAGAAATTCTTGAAAAAGAATTCTGCTGTTTTGCAGTCGTCTTTATTTTCTCCGACTAGCATAGATGCTAATACTCAGAATAATGCTGAAGTAAGGGTTCAAAGTTCGATTACTGCTCAACCATATAATACACAGTCAGCATACTTGCAAAACCAGCAGACTCAACAGAACCAACCGGTAATCGACCCGTTGACTGACATACAGCAACAACTGTCAAAGTTGACGCTGCAGATTTCAGCCTTAGCTCCTTCAACAAATTGTGAAAGAAGCGATGATTTTCAATATAGGAAAAAGCAGTTTAATCAGCCGAAAAATGTAGGTCAGGATTACCAAGGAAAACCGAACGGTAATCAAAACAACAGAAGTCAGAATAATAATGCTGATACTAATAAAAAGTCCAGCAGTGATTTTGCGTCCTCAAGTAATAGTAATTCTTCGCCAGGTCAGGGTTCGACTCCGGATAGAGGCCAAATTATTTGTTACAAATGCAAATTACCGAATCATATTGCGAGATATTGTCGTATGCCTTCTTTAAACATGCAGACAGAGTAGATGGTCGGGACGAATCTACTCAAGGTTCCGTTATAGTCCCTATAGTGTCCTTTAACGAATTGCCTCATGTGTCAGCTTTAATGAACGGGAAAGTCGTAGAACTGATGATTGACAGCGGCAGCCAGATCAGTTGTCTGGGGGAAAATTTGGTCCCGGAAAATGCTAAACGTTTCCGTATTAATACTAGACTTCGGGGAGTAACAGGGAAGTTTATACAAGTTTCTGAGATAGCTTTATTAAAATTTAGGATTGGTAAAAAATGGTTTACTCATGTATTCAGAGTTATTCCAAATTTTGATTATGGGCCTTTGATTGGCGCCGATTTTTTGGAAAAGCACAGGGCTGTTTTAGATTACAATAAGCAAAATTTAACTCTTTTTCGATTCGGACGCCCTCCTTCAAAAACGTTACCTCCGAGGAATTTAGAAGTCAATTTGTCAAAAGTCTTAACATCCAGGCTTGCGCAGGGATCTCGGGCTATTTTTAGAGTATTGGAAAACACGATTTTACCACCTCGCTCGCATACTCTGGTGAAGCTACGCAGTTGTTGGGATATTTTGGGGAAGAAGTTATTATTGTCACCCTCTCGCCGGATAGAAGAAATACTGGACATTTTTATTCCATGTGCGATAGTGAATGGAGGATGCCCCGTGGTGTATGTTACGAATCCCACCATTAAGGAGATCAAACTGCGACAAGGTACACACCTTGGGGATGCTGAAGATTTTGAGGAGGTCCCAGAGGAGCCTGAGGAAAGGAGTTTTTCGTCGGTAGAAGAAAGCCTACCGTCCCCGGAGAAGATGGAGCTTTCCAGGCGACTTTGTGATCCTAGTCGTGTCGATGTCAACCCCGAGCTATCTCCAGAAGAGAAAGAAAGATTCTACAGTCTCATACGAGAATTTCCTGATGTTTAGAGTTGGTCTGAGGAGGACATAGGACTCGCACGAGGCAACCTTCATGAAATTCGTCTATCCGATCCTACACCCGTGAATAAGACGCCCTACTCAGTGCCTTATCATCTTCGTGGAATACTCAAGCAGCAGTTAGACACGATGCTTCGTCAAGGGATTCTGAGGGAAAAAATCTCGCCCTGAACCACCCCATCTTGCTGATTAGGAAGCGTAATAATCAGTTCCGATTTGTAAGTGATCTGACGGGTCTAAATCAGCAATCCCATCCTTCGAACTTTGCGACACCGTCGGTGGATGACATAATCAATCGTATGGCAGGACATCTCCTTTATACCTCGAGTGATTTGACCAAAGGATTCTTCCAAATTCCGATTACAGAGGAGTCGAAAGAGTGTACAGGCTTCTCGATACCAGGCATGTCAAGTTATCAATATTGTGTCCTACCTATGGGACACATTTCTTCCGCAGCAGCGCTTAATAGACTGGTCAAATTGACGTTAGCAGGCGTTCCAAGTACAAATATTATGCATTATGTGGACGACTTCTACATTATCGCGTCATCTGTAGACGAGATGGTGCATTGGTGCAAGGTCCTTTTTGAAAAACTTAGAGAACGGGGACTAAAATTGTCTCCCGAGAAGACAAAGATCGCACATTATTCTTTGATAGTGTTGGGACATCGTTTATCAAAATTTGGAGTACAAGTGTCAGATCGAATGTTAGCCACGATTCAGAATTTCCAACGTCCACGCACGAAGAAGAATTTAAAAAGTTTTTTAGGGGTGTGCTCCTTTTTGCGAAGGTATGTTAAGGATTTCTCGGAAATCGCTTATCCTCTTCAAACTCTGCTTCGAAAAGACCAAGATTTTAAGTGGGGAACCCAGCAACAAGAATCTTTTGAAGCTCTGAAAAAAGCAATTTTGGAAGCCCCAACATTGATGGCATACAAACCAGAGAGGGATCTACATATCTACACCGATGCGTGTAAGAAGGGCCTCGCAGCTGTAGCAAAACAACCTATTTCAGACGATCCTGAAGCTGAACTAGTACCGATCGCATATGCCAGTCGAGCAGTTGGACCTTCAGAAAAAAATTTGTCAGTGTACCATTTGGAACTCTTGGCTCTGCTGTATGCACTGCGATCTTTCAGATATTTCGTGGTGGGTCGACATTTCTATCTTCATACGGACTCCAAAGCTATTACGTTTCTTCGCCACAGTAAGAACCTGACAGGTAAATTAGCACGCTGGATGTCTGAGATTGATTGTTACGATTTTACGATCGCCCACGTGAAAGGTACCGACAACATAGAAGCCGACAGTTTGAGTCGCTTTGTTAAGCATAGTCGCGACAAGGAAGATGAAGAAGAGAGTGCCTCTGACCCGAGAATTTTCCTAATCGAAGACATGGACCTCATTGATATCGCAAAAGAACAGCGAGAAGATGCAGTACTGAAGAAAATTATTGATCACTTGGAGGATCAAGCAGAAAAGGATCCAGCCTATGAAAGGCAGGCATCGTATTTTGTTTTGAAGAATAATGTAGCATACAAAGTGAATAAGACACCATTCGGTAAAGTCTATTTGTTAGCAGTACCATCGAAATTGCGAGACATTGTATTTGAGAAACTGCATTGTGGGAAACTGGGTGCGTGCCATGGTGGATTTTCGAAAACATACAACCTTTTATTAAAGTCTGTCTATTTCCCCAATATGAAAAAATTTGTGTATGATAAGTGCCAATCTTGTGTAACTTGTCAATTGCTAAAAAAGAGGAGTGGAAAACAGTTCGGTAGTCTTCAGACACATCCTAGCGTTCATCCTTTCTTTAGAATCTATGTGGATCTTGGTGGGACCTACCCTAGTAATAATATCTTACGCCACAAATTTCTAATTATAGTCATAGATGAAGGAACTCGTTTTTGTATTACTGGTTCTCTACCAGATGCTTCTGCAGCTTCTGTTAGTGCTTTCATATATGACAACGTCATATTGAAGTATGGGATACCAACTCAAATCTGTTGTGATAGAGGTGTTGCATTTACCAGTCAATTATTTAAGGAGTTATGTAAAATACTGGGGACTCAAATACATTTCGCTGACGTTCAAGGGCATTTTTCTATTGGGAGTGTAGAAATCGCAGTAAGAAATATAGAACAGCAATTGAAGATCGCCTTAGACAAAACTGACCAATCACGTTGGATTGAACTTCTACCAGAAGTAACCTTTGCCTATAACGTCACGTGCAATTTGAGCATGAAGTATTCTCCTTTCGAACTCCTCCACGGCTTTTCTCCTCGGTTGTTGCATTCCGCCATGTTGGGTACGGAATGTCAATTTTCAGAAAACCAAGACAGATTGGAACGAATGAAGTATATACGCGAAAAAGCCCAAGAAAATTTGTACAACCGACATCTGACGTCCAAGAAGTCTTACGACAAGAAGCGAATACAACAAGAATTCAAGCAGGGTGAAGCGGTTTGGATTTTTGATCTGTCTAGAAAACGAGGACAATGTGCTGCTTTCTCGGGAAAGTATTTTGGACCTGGTCAAATTGTGTCCAAAAAACATGACAACAGCTATTATGTTAAGTTTCGAACACCTAGAGGACAGATTAAGATAGACTCATTTTCTATAGACCGGCTTAAGAAGTATTATCCACCTGAGAAGGGAATATCTAAGGACTTGCAAAAGTTAGAGAATCAGGATGCACAAATATTGGGTGAAGGAGTCCAGGAAAAGGATTTTCACCAGCAGGAGGAGTCCACTTCTTTTTTGATGGAGTATCAGGAAGAGGAAAGCACGGGGGAAGCGGATTCATTGTTCATTCGAGATGTGAAATTGATGACCGAAATTCCGTCGTGGGACGAGACCGGACCCGACACCAAATCGATGGCTGATGTTGAAAAACCGAAGTTTGCCGTCAACGAGGAAATTAACCGGAAAGTGGCTTTGTATTATGGGTCTATTACGTCACTGGCAGGACAAGCGATCGTAAATTCATCCAACACCCTGTTGCAACCAAGAGGAGGTGTAGACTTGATGGTACAGTCTTTGGCGGGAAGTGAAATGAGGCAGGAGTGCAAGAAAATTGGTCACTTGAACCCAGGTAATGCCGTATTAACCTCAGGATATAATCTACCTGTAGATTATGTTATACATGTATCTGCACCCGATGATAAAAATGCTAAGCGCCTAAAGATGTGTTATGAGAAATCCCTACAGTTGGCTATGGACAATGACATAACGACCATTGCCTTTCCAAATATAGCTACAGGAGTATTTAACTACCCGAAATTAGAGGCTGCAAGAATTGCTTTGAACGTAGTAAGGGAATATCTCGAGGAGTACCTCGATTATTTCGAAAAAATAATTTTTGTTCAATTCGATAAACAAAATCAAATTATTTACGAAAAAGTGATGCACGAATATTTCCCGAAATGAGTTTTTTGTCCTTTACAAGAGCATAAAATTTATATAATGTACTTAACCTAGAGATTAGTTTATTACTGGCCTAACAGGGAGTTATTTCTATGTTAATTTGCAGTATGTTAGTACAACCTTTTACCACCAAAAAAAAATCCTGTGTCCATTATTCTGTTAAAGTGCAGGTCCAGAGGAAGTATTAAACCATCTCTCAAAAACAGTTTTTTGCTATGACTTGTCTACCTCCATTGTTGAAAATAAAATTAGGTGAAGTACTGAGATGAACTAGTAGGCATTCCACTTACCTAGAAAAGAAGGAAACATTGAAATTAGTAACGCAATTTAACAGGAACATATATACTTAGGCTAACAGAGATAATAATCAATAGAACATGTGAAAATTTTAAATTTCTCATTATATTTAATTTGTGTTTCAGATAACCTATTTTGTTTTAAGCTGCATTATCCTATCTTTCTCTTTCCCACATGTGACGTCTAATAACACCGAGTTCCAAATAACATCTGGTTTATTTTTCCGTAAACTCCCAAATGTTATTTTGTACCAACACTCATTACCGATATCTTTTAATTTGACATTTTCCTTTCCGCATGATGTTAAGGTTTCTTCTCTTTTTGAAGCTCTGCTTTGCAACGAAAATGACACTCTAGCTCCAGATGTCTGCGAAGCTGCAAAAGACTTACATGATCTGAAAGTCCACATTAACGATTATTTTTTAAAGCCTCCAAATCCACGATTTCATCGATTATCAACCAGATCTCCACGTGCACTGTTAGGGTTCATTGGGAAAGCATTGAATTGGTGTTGTGACGTAGCTGACAGTTCTTCTATTGATTCGATAAATAAGAAGGAATTTCATTTGGAACAAACTGTACTGGGTTTACAAAAACAATTGTTAAAAACAATTTATATATTCAAAACACAACTTCAGAATTTTTAAGTTTTCAAGATCAGATACAGGATAATTTTCAAAAAATTAGAAACTTTTCGGCAAAAATATTGGATCAAGAACATGATCTGGGAGATCATCTTAATAAGCTTGCAAATCGAGTACATAAAGAGGTCATTTCGTTCATTCAAGAATTTTATTCGATTTCAACGCAGTTTGTACAGTTTCTACAAATTTTTAAATATGATCTGACAATTCAGATGTGTACAGATGCTAGGCTGAACCCTAATATAATTCCTTATAAAGTGTTGCACGCACATTTATCTGAATTTGAGAATATCATTTTGAAAAATGGATATAAGTTAGCCATAGATAAGTCGTTATTGGAGATGTATTATTCAATTAATGTTTTGACTTGTTCAATCACCGACACGTACATTTATCTACAGATGAAAATTCCGATCGTTGAAATACAGCCTTCATTTGAGTTATATGATGTGCAGCCACTTCCGTTTGCTGTATACAACCAAACTTGTACCGTTGATATCCAGCCTTTAGTTATGGTAGTTCAAGATAAAAAAGATCTTATACCAATAACAGGAACAAGCTTACTTGCTTGTCATTATAGCCAATCAAAGTTATGTAAGATACCTACACACACTGTGACACGTTCTCGTTTAATAAATTGTGCTCACGCAGCTTTCGTTGCCAGTACAGTCAGGGAAATATTACACAACTGTGACCATACGTGCTATGATTCGAAAGAGGCACAGATTATAGACATTGGATCGCATGAGTTTGTTTTAATACACCCACCAGAATTTCTAACTTTGAAGACTAGAGAAAATGTGTCTACCATTCGAGTTCCAGAAGAAGCCAGATTATACGGAGCCCTTAAAATTCGAATACCATGCAATACTAAATTAATTGTGGAGAGAAATCTTTTCGTCAGATCGGATTTTCCGTGTCTCGACAATGATCTTACAGAACCTGTATTTTTACATCTTTTTCCGAGCCAGCTAGTCTCTAATGATCTGATGCTATTACGATCTACGTATAAAGGGAATGAATTTTTTAATGTTTCATCTTTACTTAACGATGTTTGGAGTTCTTCAATCCGACATATGAATATATCAGCATTTAGGATAATTGACCAGACGCCCATTAAGATGCCTATCTATAAGCATGAATATTTTATACCAGGAATTATTATTATTTGGAATATCATCATCACTCTTCTACTTATTTATTTGCTAAGAGAACATGGAATTTTCAATTTTATATGGTTTTGTAGAAAATGTAGTGCGTCTACGGAATTTTCTTTGCAAGAATTGAGCTACTTTTTAGACATTGTGCAAACCGTTATTGCAATTGTAAGTCTAATTTTGCTCTATAGAGTTATGAAAAGTTTAATGAAAAAAATTGGTGATGATACGCCACTGCAGATGAAGAGTTTTGAGAATAAATGTAACGAGACGATTGAAGAAAGAGATCAAGAACCTGAAGTGACCCCAGAAAAGTTCACCACTTCGAACAGAAATGAGGATGCACATTCAGTGTCAGAATTGAGTTTACCTCCTCCTCCGGAAGAATTGATAGTTAATGACCTAAGTTTTGGTACAGAGATTATAGTACCACCTTCTACCGTCTTGGAATTAAGGAATTCTAACATAAAATCTTCGTACATTTCCAACTATATAGTGTATTCTTAAAAGCGGATACGGAAACTGAGATGTCGAGCAATTCACGCATTTTGTGAAACAGCATCTAGAAGAAGATATTAGAACGTATATACGCACGACCATATAAAATTGAGAATCATTACCGGACATACCTATTTTTATGAATTTAGAGACCTTCTTCCCCCCCACAATTTTTATTTCCAACATAATTTTACTAACACAATCGAGTATTGGGCGATAAAACCCAATCCAACCTCTAGTTACCTTAAATTCCCAACCTAATCAGGAAATGGGTTAGGTTTATGTTGGAAATAATGAGCCCCCCGGCCCCCTTTAGAATATGATATTAAGGAAATTGTATTTAAGATTTTAATAGGAAATTGTTTAGATATTTTGGGCATTTGGTCAGATCATGAATATGAAGTACTTATACTAATACTAATTCTTTCTTTTTCTTCTTTTTTTTATGTTTCTCTATTGTCCTAATTTTTCTGATGCCTCCTACCCACCTCTACTGAAATACTACGATCACTCTCAGGCTTTCATAAAAATCACCCTCACAGTCCTCAAATAACGACACTTCCTTTATTTATCTTCCCTGATTTTTTTTTTTTTACGATACCTTGATATTCTTACCTGAGTTGCCAACCCTGTTTCTCACCGGAAGTAAGTCTTCGGACAATAACCTTACCGCATTTCACTCTAATTTTCCTTACTTTCAAATCTTCTCCACAATTCCATTATTTTGTAAAACCAACCCCCCGAGACGCCACTAAATTCACGTTTAGGTACCTTGACTTTGAAATCGCCTTTCAAAAGCCTAATAATAGTTATCTTAATCAAATCTTACTTTCCCAATATCATTATCCTTGTTTTTGAACTCTTGTGCCCCCCCCCCAAATTAAAAACAGTCATTATAACTTGTCATTTGTTTTGCTCCTATCCTTCTGTTTGTAAACAAACATCGGCCATTACTATACCGAGAGCCTTTGCGAAAACTCCCATCCCTCCGTCATAGCGTCATGGCAGCCATCTTGAAAATTTTCATGTTTACATTTTCCCACGGCTTAGAGACTGTGTTCCTTTGCCATATTTTCGCTACAATTCCTATTTCTTTATATTATAACATCTATAATTTTCACTTTCTACCCTTCTGATATACACCCTTTCTTAATCTTCATCCTAGATACACATATACAGAGTCACATGTTTCTGATAACTTCAATCACTATTCCTTTTTTCCTTTAATATTTTTTTATAAAAAAAAAATTATCTCCCTACAACCCCTTTCCGTACCTCAATGCAGCATTACACCACTAAGAAGAAGAGGATTCATGGACATCAAGAGATATCGACGCTCAGATTTGAACCTCACGATTTGCCCACCAACCGACGCAAGGAATGATATGTTGCTGAACGTTTTTTTTCTCTCACTTTTTGTTCACACTAATTTTTTTGATGCACGTAAAACTCACCTTATCACACGTCACGGACATAAATATTGCTACTATAAATATATTATAATTATACATCTTCAAGCAAGCTCACAGCCACACCCCATCACGCCCAACGTCATCTATCCAGCCAAGCCGATAACATCTGCCATCTGGTGACAGCTACTTCAACTTCACTACGTCCTTTGCATATGGTCAACGACCAAGCTGGAGTAGATTATCTTGCAGCTGAGACTCTGCCGATTCAGCATTCTACAGTTTCAAGTTCAATGTTATAAACAAGACCATGTGCTTCAGTATCTTAACGATTACGTCAACTATTTAAATGGGAGAAAAGACAGGAACTATCCAAGACATTGAAAGATGATGCTTTCAAATTGACAAATTAACTTTCTTGTGTGTTTATTCTTCAAATATTGATTGATTGATTGGTTTAGTGCTACATTTTATTATCTGTTAACGCTAGTGATTTAAGTGTTTTTTTTTTAGTGATGTGTGATTAATTATTATTTTTTTTATATATATAACATACATAAAGTTCATATAATACAAAGTATATATACAGTGCGTTCAATAAGTAATTGGACCTGAAACGACAGCGTTCCTCTTTTCGTCGTTCAGTAAGATTTAGTGGCGGGAATGTAGAGATATTGGATTTCCCTCATATTTTTTATATTCAGATCAAGATTTAAAAACGATATTATTTTTTATTTTTTTTTCTTTCTTTATTTTCTGTGGATGATGAGAGACAGACACAACTTGGAATAATAAGACAGTCAGCAAACATTTCAAAATTCTCTTTAGTAGACGATTCCTCATTCTTCATTCTTGGTAAATTTATGTAACTTATGTAATCTGATGTAACCAAAGCGTTCTGTAACTGTTGACAAATTATTAAATAAGTCGAGAATTCCATTTACCTTGCACTTTCCTGAATCCTACACGTGCGTACTTTGGATGTTTTTCCGTAATTTCGTCGGCCATCTTCCTACTTTGTTTCATATAAAAACGTCCCAGGACCCGGAAGAGGGGAGTAGCACTCGAGAAGCGGTGAAGTACACGAGGAGCGGTAAAGTTCACGAGGAGCGAGTGTGAGCAACGACAGGAGAGACCTATACCAAGTTCCTCGCCAATTCGACACAGAAGCCGAGACATGGAGACCACCAGTCGACGACCAGGAACGGAGGTACGGAATACACATCCAAGGTCCTAAACGCCCAAACAACCTTCCTTTTCTTTCTTCCTAAACAAACTCTCGACCCCCTTTTTTTTTAAATATTTGTTTTTATTTATTTCTTCCCACATGCCCTATAAACTAAAACGCTCGTCGTCTTCTCAGTTACCTCTCAATTCTACCAGTGAGCTATATTTCCCAAGTTAACGATAATAGTTTCCTTTCTTTCTTCAAAACGACGACGAAAGCATTCCTACCGAATGCACAAGCGTAAGAATATGCTACTTCCGAGTTAATTGATGTCACTACAATACCTTGTTTGCTTTGTTACCAGTTTTACGTCCCTTGTCACTTGCAAGCACCGAGGTCTACAGCTAAAAGTGACAACACAGCTATTACTCGGGTTTTTATTTGGTTTTAGCTCCCAGGGGGATTTGAACCCTCCAAAAAATAGTTCGTATATTCTGAAATAGCCAACGTGAGATAGAGATATACGGCCATGCGTTGGCTATTTCCACTTTCCCGGTGATGAAGTTGTTAACGAACTTCATTAAAATCATTTGAAAATTTGTCATGGTTTTGGATATCTTACTGTACTCCATACTACCTTAAGCTACAATGTTACAACACAGCAAAATTATTATTATTATTATTATTATTATTATTATTATTATTATTATTATTATTAATAATAATATTATTATTATTAATAATAATAATATTATTATTATTAATGATCTAGTTGAAATTTAGTTATTCTGAAGCAATAAAATTAATGGAATAGCTACTGTATCTTATTCTTTCTTGACTACGGAAAGTTGTGTTTTTACTGTGCAAGTAAAATGTTTATTCCATTAAAAAATACTGAGGGGCGATAATTGTTTTGTGTTTATCAAAGGAAAATAAACAGCTGCATATGATAACGATAGTATAGCTTTAAATATTCGTCTCATTCTAGATGGTGACTTCGAAAAAGAGGACAGTGCCTGAAGGCTGTTCGGCACACGAAGTGTATCATTGATAATGGTCTTGAATTGCGGAATTTGGTTACGGGAAATTCATCCCCCTTGCTCCTTCCCTTGAAGAAGACGACATTGTCTCCCCGTTTCGCGCGAATGATCGTAAGCTATAATTATCTCTTCATGTGATGAAAGCTCGCCTTCTCATTGGTCGATTCTTCTTTTGTTGCAATCTTGGGCTTATCTGCTTCTATTATCTAGAACGTTCCAGAAATGAGTACGAGAGGGAAACGTCAGGAAGATTTTTAAAATCTTTGTTTAAATAGTGTTTTGTGATTGAAGAATTCTCGCGGAGGATCAGCCTAAGAAAAATTTTTTTTGCAAAAGAAACCAGAAAGGAAAGAGAGTTACAGGTAAGTTCAATAAAAATGTAGTTACATTAAATTATGAATGATGATGGGCGCCCGCAGAATATTTTCTATGCAGTGGGCTGTGTAAGTTGCCATGTTGTGTTTACGAAACATTTACATCTCCTATATGTTTACCTGTATTGTTAGGTGGTCTTTATACGTGGTCCATGTCTTCCTTCCCGGTTTTGACAGCTCACTAATGATGGAAATATACACTGCTCCACAAAACTTAAGCAACCCGAGAGAACGTGGTATAAGTGACGTGTGGCTCCCATTCAACACTGGTTAGTGGCATGCACATACACAGAAACACACAGGCAAGGCGAGCACCCACTCTATCGCATAAGCAGCACTGTTGCAAGCGCGGTGAGCAAATTATGCCATGAGGCGTACACCACAGTCCAGTAGTGTCTGAGGCTCCAAGCATTGAGTTAGTGGTTCTTGTGTGGGGTACACACCTTGCAATGGCTGGTAGACGACATTTGAGTGACTTTGACCGCGGGCGAATAATTGGACGGTTGGAATTGGGCCGATCGCAAGTGGAAGTGGTGCAGGAATTCAACGTGAACAAAAATGTTGTGTCGAGGCTGTGGAGTCGCTTCCAAAATGGAGGTGAAGTCAGTAGACGTCATGGAGAAGGCCGTCCGAAGAAGACGTCGGCCGTCGATGACCGATTTCTCACAATTTCTGCCAAACGTAACCGTCAAGCTTTATGCTCTCAACTGGCCAATGAGATGTTTCAGGCTACAGGACAACGCGTGAGTCGTGAAACTGTTCGTCGGCGGCTCAATACAGCAGGGCTATATGCAAGAAGGCCTGTGTTGTGTGTGCCATTGAAACTGGAGTACAAACGTTTGCGTTACACATGGTGTCAGGAACATATTGCATGGGGGGAACACCAGTGGGCGCGTGTCATGTTCTCCGATGAGTCGAGATTCAGCCTGTCGTCTGATTCTGGTCGGACTTTAGTGTGGAGAGAGCCAGGAACACGCTATCATCCAAACTTCATTGCTGAACGGCCGTCCTATGGCGGTGGTTCCATTATGGTGTGGGGTGGAATTATGCTGGATGGGAAAACGGACCTTCGTATTGCGCGACGTGGCACTTTGACAGCACAACGGTACTGGGATGAAATTCTCAATACACATGTGCGCAATTTCCGCGGAGCATTTGGCCCAGACTTCCTGTTCATGGATGACAATGCTCTTCCACGCCGTGCACATCTTGTGCCCGAGTATCTGGAGAGCGAAGTCATTACGCATATTGCATGGCCTGCATATTCGCCGGACTTAAATTCCATCGAGCATGTGTGAGATGCTCTTGGGCGGCAAATAGTGCAGCGCAGTCCACCAGTACGCACTCTCCCTGACCTGCAAACAGCTCTCCTCGAGGAGTGGCGCTATCTGCCGCAAGACTTGATCAACACTCTGATTTGCAGTATGGAGGCCAGATGTCGTGCCTGTATAGCTGTTCGTGGTGGTCACACACCATATTGACTGCCTATGCGTCGCACAATCCAGCTTCACCTGTTGAGGTATCGTTGTGCTAAACTTTTTGGTCACTCTGTACATCCTAACTGTATTGTTCGTCTTCACTTGTGTTGCATTGTGCATCTGGACCGTCTGTTTGTTCATTATACTTGGTACAGTGATCGTGTCGTTTTATTTTCTGCCACTTTCTTCGAGTTGCTTAAGTTTTGTGGAGCAGTGTACAAGCCGGCTTCATCCAGCAAATATAGATAGAATTTGAGAAAGCGCTTTACACGATCCAACTAATTTATCATCCAACTTTTTTGTTCGACTAACTTTTCTGAATCTGAATTACGGGTACACAATCAATTACGTGTTAAAGGCAGGGACATAGCCAAGGAAGGTCCAGGGGTCTGTACCCCGCTCCGAAATTTATGGAAGTTGTTAAAATATGGTCTAAAGTCGCGTTTTCCTTCCAAATTTTTCCGGGGGAGGAACTCCTCGAAATAAACTTCTAGCCAACGGACCCCCCGGAAACCAAATCCTGGCTACGTCCCTGGTTAAAGATAATAATAGGTTCTGCAAATATTTAAGAATGTACTAAAAATCAGTGAAGTTGTTATTATTTATTGTTTTTTTTCATGGAACCCATCTCCTGGTGAAAATTCGGCTCAGTGCTTCGAACACAGCTGCTTGTAAGAGTAGTTACATTTGCACGAACACTGTGGGGTGGCCCCGCGAGGCGTAGTCGCTAACGCTCTCGCCTTTAGTGTGAGCGGTCCCCGGTTCGATTCACGGTGTGATCACTCGGTCGGAAAGGTGTAACAGCTTTTCAGGCCAGCCATCCTGGGTTCTCCTGCGTTTCCTCACTCCCCCAGGCAAATTCCGGGATGGTACCTCACATATAGGTCCCAGGCCGCTTCCTTCCCCACCCATTTCTTTCTTCCTTCCTTTTCCTCGGATTGTGTGATCGCCGAAGGACGTCATCCCTCAATCGTGACGGGCTTAAGGCCGTAGATGCCGGAGTGACCATAAATTGCATCAATTGAATCAACGAACACTATACGGGCCACACAAACGTGGTTCAAAAAAGCTTTCGAAATTTTCATAAACCAGTAGGGGTTTCGACAATCCTGAAGAACAGTTCCCTCAACCAAAGTCGCGCCTACCACTTTTGTAGACAAGCATCAAAAAGTGAATTGTTCAGGTCATGTTTGTTCTTAATAATTAGAATAGTTCGAAAAACACGAATTCACTTTATGAACTCTCATGTATAGAATACAAGGGGAAGAGGATTTGGTATGGGGAACTGTTCTTAAGGATTTCTGGAGTTTCTAGTCATGCAAGTACAGAAGTGAACTCAATAAAAAATTTTACCTTGTACATGTTTTTTTCTAGCTCAAGTGCAACAATGATACATTATTTACAGTCTTATTAATTCCTTATACATGTATTTTCGTACGGTGTGATTATATGTCATTACAGTACATCTGTATATTTTATTTTTAAACAGCATTTAACTTTATACCTATATAAACTTGAACGGCCTCTTTCGCGTATGGAACTAGCATTTCACTACTCCTTGGTTGGGTAAATAAATGAAAGGGTGTTGCAAAAAAGTAAATTGATGAATTACGAGACAACGTTACTTTCAGTTTTAAGGTGTTGCTTAGAGAGAACATTAGTCTCCTTTCCTTTTCAAGACTTTCAAAAAGATTCTCCTGCCTCCCCTTAGCGTAGTGGCTGGCACGCGCATCTTTGGTGCACGTTGTCCAGGGTTTCATTCCCGGTGGGGGCACTCTTGGAACGCAGTGGTTTGGAGCCCAACTTTAAATTGTAGGTGCCGTACTATATAGCACCGTTATTGACATAGGACGTTAATTCAATCAAAAAAAAAAGAGTGTGTTCGAGATAGTGATAGTTAACTGTGTCCACTATGCAATTAGGTTTTAGCTTTTAACTCTATTCATTATGACTCTGAAAATTATCAGAAAACTTAAATAAAAGACTTCTGACCAGGGTAATACACTTTTATTACAGAAACTAAAATAATGTGTTACAGTTTTTGTAATAAAAATATATTACCCTGGTCAGAAGTCTTTTATTTAAGTTTTAGCTTTTAACTGTTTGTTGAAAGATTTACGTCCGGTGTCACCAGCTGGGCTATTGAGAACGGGAGCTATAATATAAAGCGGACTCCAAACTATTGCACTCAAAGTACCAAAGTACCACGCGTGCCAAAAATGAGCGCGCTAGCCATCGATAAAGTGGGGGTTTAGCGTTTGAAGCATAAGAAGGATATTGAAAATGCCGTATACTGTGTGCAGAATAATTTTGTTTTTATGCCAATTTTTAATGCGTAGGTAAGCGAACTGCTGACATTATTTCGTGTGCGTAGTCCTAATTATATCCCTATTTAGTTATTATAACAGTTATGTTAAGTGTTAATAGTTTTACATGGTCGGTGTGAAGCAGTTTTAAAACCCTGAGAAAATACTTAGTGAAATACTATTTCAGTTGTTAACGAATTAGTCTATTTTGTAAGAAATAGAGAATGGCCCGTTTAGATTGCCTTGCCCTTGTATGGCGGTGTCCATGGATGTTTCCAACCGATAAATATGTTATAGGTACGTTGTTAGAATCAAATTTTATTTTTGATATCAGTGTCTCGAGATACTTCTTTATGTGACTATCTTATATTTTATTTTTTTTATTTTTCAGATGAAGAGAACAATCCTGGCTTATTTTACTCTACGCAAGAAGGGAAATACTGGAGACGAAACTGGCCTTTCTTCAAGATCAGACTTCGCTGGAGATGAAGCTTGCACTTCTTCAAGATCAGACTCTGCGTATGATGAACCAGTCATTTCTCCAAGATCAGACTTTGCGTGTTATGAACTTGTTACTTCTGCAAGTTCGGACTTCGCTGGTGATGATTCTGGCACTTCCACAATGGACTTCACTCACAATGAATGTAGCTTCTCCGCAAGATCAGAAGCTACTAGGGTTGGTGATACACCCATTTATGACGAGCCCTGTTCAATTTCTATCGGAATCAAAGAACACGTTCATTTTTCAGTAAACGATATATCAAATTTCGTTAACGTTGAACTCAACAATATGGAAAAAATGGACAAATTGAAGCATTTTTCGACACCACCTTTGAGCTGCCAGTTTCCGAGTGAAGATTCTAGGGGGGTTCAAACCTCATTTTCAAAGAAAATGGCTGGACGAGTATAAGTGGCTTGCCTACTCGAAGATAAAAAGTGGATTGTATTGTAAAAGTTGTGTATTTTTTAGATAAAGGAAACGTTGGTAAGGGTTCTCATCAAAAATTGTCCTCTTCATATCCAAGCCCTTTTACAATTTGAAAAAAGCTTTAGAATCATTTAGAAATCATCAATCTCTGCAGTACCGTAAAGATGCAGTTCTCACTGAAAGGACTTTTTTAGACTTCACAGAAAAGAAGAAAGTACCAATCGACCAAGTACTAGATGTAAAAAGGAAGAAAGTTATTGAAGATAATCGGCTGAGGTTGAATGGGATAGTGGAGTCAGTGAGACTATGTGCCATGCAAAACATCCCTCTACGAGGACATTCCGATGCAGGACGTATATCCCTCATCACACCTGTCAATAACAATGGAAATTTCCGCAGCCTTTTAAGATATCGGGTTAATGGAGGTGATCTACTACTCAGAGAACAACTCGAGAACAGTGCAAGAAACTCAATGTACACAAGTCCAAGAATACAAAATGCATCGATTGAGTCTTTTGGGAGCCTTATTCAAAAGAAGATTATAGAAGGAGTGTGTCAGAGCCCTTTTTACACAGTGTTAGCTGACGAAACAACAGACATTTCTCAAGTTGAACAATTTTCATTGTGCCTCAGATATATTACTGAATCCAAACCATTTGCTATAAAAGAGGACTTTCTTTCTTTTGTGCCTGTTTACGATGTCACGGGTCAAGGTTTAGCGAGAACATTGCAAGAAAAACTCATAGAACACGGGCTTGATTTAACCTATATGAGAGGTCAAGGCTATGATGGAGCATCTACCATGAGAGGCGAATTCAAAGGTGTCCTTAAAGAAATCCTTTCCAAAAGCAATATTGTGTGAGTCGTTGCTTAAATTTGTGTATATCTGGTACGTTTAAAGTTCAGGCTGTTCGAAATGCTATGGGCGTAATATCAGAGACGTGTTCATTTTTTCAAGCCAGTGCAAAACGTACCTCCATTTTAAAACAAAAAATTAAAGAATTGAAACCAGACTGTGATAATACAAGAATGAAAACACTTTGTTAAACGAGATGGTGTGATAGGCATGATGCTGTATTACTTTTTAAAGAAATGCTTATACCAATTGTTTCAGCTCTTGAGTGCGTTAACCAACTATCTGGTGAACATTCGAAGAAAGCATTATTAATTTTAAATAGCATTGGAACACCGTCCTTCATTCCAGCTCTGATTGTCATATCAAAATTGTTGGGACTGACCTACAATCTTTCAAAATACCTTCAAACGAAAAGCATCAATTTATGTAGTGCATTAGAAAAAGTAAAAATGACAAGAGAAGTTATACATGATTTGGCACAAAATGCTGATTCTGAGTTTCACAAATTGTTCAAAGATTCTCTGGAACTTACAGCTCATATAAATATTGAAATAACAATTCCAAGAACAGTTGGTCACCAAAAGAATCGAGCCAATCCACCTTGTAAAGACCCGGAAACATATTATAGAGTGACACTTTTTATACCATGCTTAGACGACATGATTTCTTCTCTAGATGAAAGGTTCTTAGCTCACGAGGATACTGTGTCATCTCTTCTGTATCTCATACCAACTAACTGTGATGTGCCATTTGATAAAGTTCGACAAGCATTTGAATTATATAGAGAGGACTTGACTGTCTCTTACGATGAAGTACTTTGGGGAGAGTGGGATTGATGGAGACAAAAGTGGAAATCAGAAGAAAAACTTGGAAGTGTTCTCGCTACATTAGACGAATGCGATGAAAATATTTTCCCAAATATAAGCATACTATTAAAAACACTTGCTGTACTTTCTGTTTCTACAGTTTCAGTTGAACGAAGCTTTTCGAAACTAAAATTAATTAAAACGTATTAGAGGAGCACAACAAGTGAAAATGGATTGAATGGAATTTCGTTACTCTCTATTCATAGAGAGTTTGCTTTAGAAATCACAAATGATCATGTTATCGACCATTTTGCTGGATCTGGGAACGCAAGACGTTTCCAACTCGCTTTATAAAACCTGTGTATAAATTACGAGTACTTTATATAAAATGTTATTGTTTTCTACAGTCCTCTTCCTACAAGAGCTTACATTATCCATTACGATACTTTGACCAATTGCCTTCGTTATATACACTACTATAGATATAGAAATAAATTGTACTAATGGTAAAAGGATTTTGTTTAAATAAAAAAAAAGTGTGTTTTAGATTAAGCTCGGTATTGTAGTAAAATAATTTAACTTTTAACTGCAAAGTTGTTTTTGGTAGATAAATGTTAAATGGAATTATCACTTTACAAACTTACTTTTTGTCAGGCATCGATGTTCTCGTTCTGAATGGATGTAGCAAATATGCCGAATATACCAAATATTTCATTGTTAAGGCTACTTGGTTTCTTTCCTAAATTTAAAAAAAAAAAAAAAGTTGCACAAAAACAGGTAAAAATATTTTCAGTGGGATTCATCAAAGCTGCGACTAAAGTAGGGAATGTAATATTATACTAATTGCCTCTAAAATTATGCTAATTTTGTAAAAAAAAAAAAAAAAAAAAAAAAAAAAAAAAAAAAAAAAAACAGCAGGAAAACATTTCTGTGTATGTCCCTGCGCACCAGGAATGTGTGTCATTTCTCCAGCGATTTATTCCAACCTACTATGTCATGTTATTTAACAAAGTTCATTTAGCTACTGTATGTATTATATTCTTCACAACTGATTTCAGCCCCCACCGAAAATAAATCCTGCGTACGCTACTGCTTCTAGATGTTTACCATCAATGAACTGAAATAGCAGGCTTCCAACATCATCTCCATATCCACTAATGAATCCAAATTGTCATTCAGTTAAACTAATGGATGGTTTTCGTTGGAATTCACCTACTACTATTCGCCAAATAATAAGTCAGTGAGTACTCATTTGATATCTAATGTTTTAAGCATGTGTAGTAATATTTCTACTAGATATCATTGGTTTGCATTACAAATGTTGTATAATAATTGACTTATCAATATTTGTTATATGAGGCGCCTAGTATCAAACTTCGCCACATCCGTTTAGCTTAGTTTCGAGTAATCTTGCAAAACGTACAGTGAATCATCATATAAACCATACAAAGTCCCATATTTGAACTAGTTTTTAGTATGATATATTCAGCTTTTAAACAAAATACTGTTTGCATGGAATTCCTGTAGGTCAAACATATAACAAGCGATATACACCGGTAACTCAAGTTCAGTAAAAGAAATGGACTTGGCTTTTGATACCGAAGCCACATATATAAAAATAAACGTGCTTGTTTGTGTGTGTTCCAGCATTACTCATGGATGCCTTGATTAATTTTAAGAAAACTTGGTACACAATTACCTACAGTCTGGAAAGGAGAACTGTCTGTGTAACACCCCCCGCCATATCTAGGGAGAAGTGCAGTCACGAAAGAAATAAGTCAGCCGGGCAAGAGGAGAAAATATTCCCAACCATGTTCACGTGAGTTAACTTCTCCAAGAGACTTGCTGCTTTCACGTGAAGTCTGTAAACAGCTCTTCCAAACAAATCCAGTGTCTGCTGTAAAGCAATGTTGTATTCGATACTAAGCTTAGTGCTTTTAGTCAGAGAAGAGAAACAATACTTGAATTTCGTCATATGAGAACCAGAGGGACGTTACTTCAAAAGTCGGATTTTCGTTTTTCCTTATATATCTTTATAATTTTGAAAGGCCCACTTGGTGACAAATCGACGTTACTCCTTGCCGTTAAAAGACAGTAACGTATCTCTCATTTACGAACTGATCTTAGAGTCAGAGGAGCTTAACATCCAACACGTTCTTCTGTCTCGAAAGAAGTTATTCAATTTTCAGGACCGAAGAGATGTAGTGGCTCCTACGTTTATCTGACTCGAAAACTCAGATGAATTTTCAAAAATACGTTTCAGTGAGTAACATTGTTTTAAGCTGGCTTAAGTAATTTTTACGCTGAAAGCACACTGTTGTTTCGTTATTTTAAAATTAAATTAATAAAACATTAAATAATTATTACATTTTTAAGCAAAAGGAAATGTCGATTCACTTTTTACCCCCTAGCAAAATGTAGAAATTACATTTTTGTCAAGTAGTAGTCCGCGACAATGCAAGTTAATTTTAGACAGCCTTTTGTTGTCCATCTTTGATTCGCATTTTAACTGCTTTCTATTATAATTTCTGAAGCTTGTGTTTATTATATGGAGCGTTCAGAGCACAAAGCAATCAAGACATAGAGTTGTGAGAAAAATAGACATACAATTTACATTGTAAGCTTACATGGAAATTTTAAGTTTGTACTTTATGCTTAATTATATGGAAAATTTTACA
Organism: Thermobia domestica; assembly: GCF_964235325.1. Lineage (NCBI taxonomy): Eukaryota > Metazoa > Arthropoda > Insecta > Zygentoma > Lepismatidae > Thermobia > Thermobia domestica. The sequence goes on from NC_137469.1 coordinate 154,889,210, forward strand.
GCTTTTTGTTTTTATGTTGGTCTATTTTATCTTGATTTTTGAGACTCAAATTGCATCCTATTTTCCACTGAAAAGTACGTGTAATTCAGAAAGGGAATAATTATATATGATAATTAAATTGAAATTAAACGTAATTTGGCCCATGACAAACACTTTACCATTTTATATCGTAAAGGTCAGATCCACCGGTATTGTAACAGAGCGATACTTGAGCGATTGATCGTAGAAATTGAAACCGCGATTGGTAATAATTTCATGGCCTTCTTTTCTTACAGGTGTAAACTCTTTAGTCAGTGGAGAGGAAGGCGTGCATCATGCGTCAGAGTTCGTGAAGATAGGTTTCGGTAGGTGGTGGGTTAGTATGAATCATGATGGTGTTGGGTCAGAGTGGGTCATGATTGGTCAAAGTGGGTCAAGTGGGTCGTGAGTCACGTTGAGTGGTGAGTCAGTGGGTCGTGAGTCAAATTGACCCACACCACCCTGCAGTACCTGCTTCGCTATATTAGTGATGATGATAGTGATAGTGATTAAATGCTATTTTAGTATTTAGTGGTGCTATTTTAACATTTAGATGTTAGTGTTTAGTGTTTCTAGTTAGAGTTTGTAATAAGAAAGCTGAAGGCTATTATAATTTGCTAAGCGTATGTCCAGAAGAACTATTCCTTTAAAATAATCTGCTCAGAGTCAGAGGAACGTACTCATTTCAATATTGTGTAGCACGAAACTGAATTATTCTTTTGGTTAGCTATCCTGTCACTTATGTAGTATTAAAACCCATTTTGTAATGCCTTGATTACTATTCAATAATATTTTTACCGTCTTATTATTTTTTAAATTTTTCTTTCATAATCACTTACCTTCCTCTCTCCTGTAACCTATGAAAATGGAGTTACGTTCCTCTGGTATGCTCGAAAACAATGCGACGATTAGCTTTCGAGGAAAACAAATAATTCAAGTGCCAGATTACCTATTATAAGTGCCAGATTACCTACTCATAATCTACTCACAGGTAATTGAGGAGTGAACAATGAAAAGTGATTTCGGAAATTCAAGACTGCATTATTGGTCTAATATTATGAAATGAAATGGGAATTTTAACCGCACGATTATGTCCTGGAGGCTAAAGGAAACAGATGATGAGTTAATTAAATGATTAATGAAAAGAACTGTGAAATGAAGTGGAAGGCAATCAAGAACTCTTAGAAACAAATAGACACAATGCTGTTCAACACAAACTTACATAGTATAGCCTAGAATCGAGCCTATGACCTTGAAACCCAAAGTTAGCGCTCTATCATTGAGCCACTATACTCTAATTATGGCGGAAAGGTGCTCCCGATTGTAGATCTAGTGGTTAAAGTGGTATCCGAATTATCGTACAGCCTCAATCCTCGAGTCGAACGCCGGGAATCAAACCCTGGACTACATGCACCAAAGGCGTGAACGCTAGTGACTAGGCTAGCGCGAGTGCTAGCAAAAATCTCGAAAGTTTTCCAAACCTTGCTCTAGGCACCAAACCAATTGGCACTTAAATATAATATCTTAGAGATACGTTTTGATTTTGAGCTGAGTTGAGTTGATTTTGGGTTTAACGTCCCTTTCAGCAGCGGGGCTGTATGAGACGGGAACTACTGATTAACGTGGAATCCAAACCACATGAGCTCTCTCTGGGTATCGAACCTGGATCTCTCACGCCACTGTTTTAATTTTATTTGAATCACATGTTTATTTATTACTTTCTTTTGAAAATCTTTAATATGCCTAATGTCTGCCTTACTAATGCTTAACACTTGTTTGTGGTAGACCTTAGTCTCCTTCAAAGATATTTGTAAAATATAAATTGTAAATATAACAAAGAATTTGTCGTAAATTTGGATTTCTTCCCCATTTTTGACATTTTCTTAAGTGGAATCAGTGTTGTTGATTTCTTGTATTTAAAGACTAATCTTGGATTCCTTTATACCAATGGGTTACTTTACATTGATGTAATTGCAAATCAGTGAATTTCGGGAACAAAATTTAAACTTTTGAGCTTTAAATTTGCAAGCAAACTATATATTCCCCTGTGGATAGATAAAGAATTTTCTAAAACGTATTATAAACTTAACTCAAAATAGACTATTCATTTTGAATTAGTTTACAAAAGAAACATACAGAGCGTTTCAAAAGACATTTACAGTATTTGATACTCAACTAGATTGACGGAAACGTCTCATTTTTGGTAACACTGTAATTCTATGTGCTATTATTATGTTGTAATACATGATGAAGTGGTGGTGAAGAACGTTAAAAGTCTTGGTTGCTAACATCAATACACAGGCAATGCCGACGAACTACTGCACGAACTACCGATTGCAATGTGCGAAACTTGGTATCTGCACAGGAACGTTTAATATCTGCTCTTAAGTAATGCAACGTGCAGCGGTATTTCTCCATAAACATCATTCTTGACAGTCCCCTGTAAATGAAAGTCTAGAGAAGTAAGGTCTGTGAGGGATACTCAACATACTCTCTTTGACTTATTCATCCTTAGGATAAAGTTTCATAAATAAACTTTCTCACACGGTTATAGTAGTAGTATGTGGAATCATTGTGATGTAGATAAACTATGTCGTTCTCGTATAGACTTATGCGACTTATACCTGTTTCATGGTGACGCTATCTTTCTGTCGTGAGTGACTGAATTGTTGAACATAGTACGCGAATTATCAGAACTTGTTGCAGTGACAAGTCGTCCAGAAATTATTCTGGATACGTCTATAACACAACCTTTGGCTTTAAATTTATCACGAATTCTGATATTTGTTAAATGTGTCAGTGGCTGTGTTCCAAATTTTTCATCATTGTTATTAAACCACAACGATGGTTTCGTACTTCATGTACCACCTCGAGACCGCCTTGCTTTCTTGAAATGTCAGCCTTGCAGCCATGTTGCTTCACTCACGTCATCTACATAAAAGAAGAAAATGAAACAATTATTTAAATTCAGTGTAATAACAGACTATTGAACTATGACACTACCACAAGTGAAACATTTTTGTCAATTCATTTGAGAGTATTGACAATTAAACAGTTATACATGTTTTGGGCCACCCAGTAGATAGAAGGTAAGTATGACGACTGTACAGAGACAAAAAGTATATATTTTAATATTTCTGGTAAGTCTCTGCTACAGTATTGCCACCAGAGTAAAAGTTTTGCATGGAGCAGGAATAATTTGGTTTTACGTATGTGAGAATTAATTTAGAGAGTACAGCATATGAAACAAGGTTACGAAATGTATATAAGCAAAACCAATCAATATACAAACTATATATTAAAATTGAAGAATTGTGGAGTGCTGACTTTAGTTTCTCTGTTCCATGTTACCGAGTCAATTTCGTGCTGTGAGAATGGAAAATCTTTTCAATCATTAGAATAGAATCGGCTAGTTATTTCATACTTCATTCAGGAAATGAATCAAACATATTAATAGTTTACTCCTTTCCCCCTAGGTTCTCGTCCGCAAAAATACCAGTGGCTATTTTTGCGGACGAAAACCTAGGAGGAAACGAGTAAACTATTAATATATTTGATTCATTTCCTGAATGAGATATGAAATAATTATCTGATTCTATTCTATAACCATTTGTATTTATATGACAATTTGCCAGGATATAAAATACATATTTCTTCGTAATACACCACTGTTTTCCTCTCAATGGACCATTATGTTGGAGATTAACACGAATATAAATTAAATAAATTGTTAAACTAATTTTATGAAATCCACGTTCGTAATTACAAATTTACCCTCAAAGCAAACATCTTTTTCTGTTTAAATCGCGTGGGAGTTGTTTTCGAATGAAGGTTGTATGGCATGAGTTAGAGGAGAGGAACGCCAGAGTGGTTAGCTTTTCGGACCGGTAAATTCGGTTGTGCATGTTCTAAAAGAGAAGAGTGGCGTTAACATTGCCAAATAATGAACGAAGCCCGTTGTTGCAGTTTGTCGTTTGTTCGTTGCTAGTTTTGGAAATGGGTGGCAGGGCATGAGGCCCCACCCACTGTCCCCAGTTCGCTCTCCTTCTCTCACACACTGTGCCGCAAAATTACGACGCGGATTTGCATCAGTGTTCATTAAAAGCCTCGTTCCGAGCCAAATTTATCTGTCGGCTTTCTCATTACCAAGAGAAATGGGACTTCCCATTCTGCGTCGACACCTCGAAAATTCCCCTTCCACCAGGCCTTGAGAAACCACCCTCTCTTCCAAATGGAGAAGCAACAAGAGGGTATAATACAGAAATGGGGGTGAGAGAAAACTACCCAAAAACAAAGGGAGGCAAAGGAACTGCGATTATATGACAAAGAATTGGATGCTTTAGAAAGCGAGCGAGAATTGCAAGTGCGTTTTGTGCTGCTTTCAAAGCAAATTCTTCGTATCTAACTTCAGCAGACAGATAAGTGCTCAAGACGCTTAGCAGAGTATTGACGTTCTTAAGTAGGAATGAGAATTAAGTAGAATAGCAGAACTGAAAGAGACCAAGCTGAATAGCATAATTACGTTATTTCAAAAAGCAGAGATATATGAATATTAAAAATTAGCAGAATTACACTCCACGCATTTCAGACAAATACAGTAGTGTTAGGATGTTACCAAATCACTAACGTTCATATTTAATTCTACTCTTATAAAAGCTCCGGTATTGAAATCTCTAATCTGTTTTATAGTATATAAGTTAAGGATATTTAGTCTCTATTAATGTAATAAGAAAGAAAGAAACCAATTTTTGTATCTAATTAGTGCATAATTAAGTGAAGTGATTGGAGCTTCGTTATCACTGAGAGCACTGAGAAATGCATTTCTACTGCTTGTTTCTTTTCAACTCCTGTACAGATTATGACCAAATTTTGTGTGAGTTTTAACAATAGTTGTGATAATGTTTATAAGAAACAAAATCTGAAGTCGGTTGAATCACGGAGCAATAATCATTGACAACATTTTTCTCTCATGAAAGTTAATAGAGTGAAAGAACGACTGAACATGAAGGGTTTAGAACAGAAGTTAATTTTTGACATATTTTATCTTTAACATATTTATCTAAAATTCCTTTCTTAGTAATTAAAATAATTCTTATAACGAAAAAACAAGGTTAACATTTCCAAGTATTTAAGCGTATAGTACAAACTTTGTGCCCCTTTTCCCCATTTTAGTAATTTAATTTGGTTCCTTTGTGCTCTGAACGTCCTCTATAAACAGTTAATTATGAATTGAACGTTTGTTAGTGTGTTGTGAAACTTACCTGGGTTTTCCATAAGATTCACTGGTTTCTTTCAATATGTAAAAAGCTAAGCAAATTCATGTATGCATAGTAAGTTTTCAAGCAGTAAATAGTGCGCCAAAAATATCTTCCATAGCCTCTACAGAGAATTCATTTCACAGAAGAATTTCATACTTTGTCATTTAGAAACTTACATAATAGAGTTAGGTATTAGATATCGATAGATAAAAATGTGTCCTATGCAATTTATTAAATTATTTTTTTTAAATGATTATGCAACAACGGTCCAAGATCTCGCGTAGTATTTTTAAAAAAAATATTTAGATTCGAGCAGGGGAAACTGAGACTTGGTCGTCACAAACATGATTTTGGAACTCAAACAAATCTATTCTAAGTTGGTAGTTGTACTTTTGAGTACTATTATTCATAATTTCGGAGATGAGTAGGAACGTTTGCAAAATAAATCAATCCAGAAACAGATGAAACGTTTAACTTGATGTTTCACGATCTTAATTAACACGTGTGGTTGATAATGCTTATAAGTTTATTATATTATACTTATGGCATACTTATATATGTATGTATATGTATTGCTGATTAAATAAATTGGTTGTAAACATACACGTACCTGTAAGTACACGTGGTTTAGAACCAAACCAGCGTTTCGTTACACCAATTACACTCTATGCATTTGAGCAATTCCTTTTCTACCTTACTCTTTGAATTCATAGCTTCTTGCCTAACTAACTAACTAACTCTATGGTCTATGAAACCCGGAGGTTCAATGCCGCGTTCACAAAAGCTCTCCACTGACTTCTATCCTTAGCTAACTGCATCCAGTTTGTACTTTGTATTCCAACCTCCACGAGATCCATGCTTCTTGCCTGTTAAACTAATAAGTAATGGACTCATTAACTCCTCAATCGATTAATTAATAAAATATTTCTAATGTTTAACGGTGCAGATGCTGAATTATTATTCTGGGATCTACAATATAACCCACTTGACCATTAACATGTGCAAAATGAAAAAAGGAAGCGAAAAGCATTGCCGTCATTGATAATTCAGAATGGTAATTCATATTTTCCTTGTAATTGTTTCCTTAATGTACCAAAGGCAATAGTCATCATCTGTAAGTTATATTCTCTATCATACTTCAGTTTTACGTATTTCTTACATCAGAAGCCCAAGAATCCGTGTTATCGTTTCCTATCATGCACTTTAGAATTTTGTTTGCACCTTCAGTTGAGTATTTTGTACGAATGGCTTCAAGTCACAGATAGCAAGGTCTATGAATATTATTTTATATCAACGAATGGAAAAAGCAATAGATTTTTAATACACTGTATAGGTGGGAATTCAAAGATACACGAATAGTAAAAAGGTAAGAGTAAGACCATACCGGGACTCGAATCTGGGATCTTGGGCGTACCATATTACCTTCGATAACCGCTACGCTACTGTTTATATACTTTATTGGCAAATCATTACATGGTTATATTGATATGGCTACAAAATTACATAGTACTTGCCTGTACTTGTATTTGTATTACACCTTTTGTTTGTATATTTCAGTTAATGTTACTACAATTAGATACTTAGCAAAGTATTTTCGTTTCACTACAGCGTTATTTTTATGAGTAGAAAAATAAATAAAATCTGGGTACAATATAAGAGCGGTGATATTCAAACTACTAGACCGTATACGACGCGACAGATTTTACAAAGTTATGAGTTAAAACGTAACCGTCTTTCTTGTAGCACGGAGCATGTTTGGAAATGCTGAACACAATTATTAGTGTTGTTACAAAAGTAGCATGTATTGGTCGATACAATACCTATATGATATAATTGATCTAAAGTTTGATAAACATTATTCACGGTGAAGTATGTTGTTAGTTTGTTAAAAAAAAATCTGTTAAAAAAATCATTGTAGTTTTTCCAAATAAGATTCCAGTTTGCATATGGTTGCTTCCCGTGTAATGTGGGTGCCTGTCACCACGGCACGGCGCGTTCTCAGGTTGCGGATCGAGGAGAAAGCATCTAGATATAGAGGTAAGCTACAAATACACTGATGAAGCAGTCGTGGATAGACGACAAAGAGTGATCCTCCAGCTTGGGGGTTCAGGTAAGGTTAAAAACCTCATCCTGTAAAAACAAACAAACAAACAAACAAACAAACAAAAACTTGTTCAGAAACATTCATAGACTTTCACGCCGAGAATGGCCTGAAGCAAGGAGATGCGTTGTCGCCATTATTTCAACTTTGTCCTGAAATACGCTATAAGGAAAATTAAAGATACTAACCAGGGCCTTGAGTTGAACGGTGTTTACTAAGTTATGGCATATGCTGGTGATGTAAATTTAATAGAGGATGACAGGAGAACAATAGAAAGAAAAGTTATTAAAAGTTTGCAGTGACTTGGGTTTAGAAGTAAATGCAGAGAAAACTAAATACATGGAAATGCGTCGGGACCGTAGTACGGCAAATTATGGATGCGTTAAAATACTAAATAAAAGTTTTGATGAAGTGGATAGTTTTAAATATCTAGGATCAATATTAATACACGAAAATCATATTCACGAAGAAACTAAATGTCGATTAAAAGCAGGGAATTCGAGTTATTATTCAGTTCTCTTGTCGTCGCGAATTCTGTCGAGAAATTTGAAGCTTAAAATATATAAAATGATAATCATGCCTGTTGTTCTGTATGGTTGCAAAACATGGTCGTTTACTCTGAGGGAAGAACATAGACTGAAAGTATTTGAGAACAAGATCCTGAGACGAATATTCGGACCCAAGAGGAACAGGAACGGGAGATGGTCGAAACTTCATAACGAGGAACTTCATAATTTATACGGATTACCAAACATTGTTAGGGTCATCAAGTCTAGGAGGCTTAGGTGGGTAGGTCATGTAGGTAGGAAGGAATAAAGTAAAAATGCTTTCAAAGTCTTGACTGGAAGACCAATCGGAAAACGACCATTAGGAAGACCTATGCGCAGATGGGAGGACATATTAAGATGGATCTCTCAGAAATTTGAATACAAAGTAGCAACTGGATCCAGTTAGCTAAGGATAGAAGTAAATGGAGAAATTTTGTGAACGCGGCATTGAACCTCCGGTTTCCATAGGACATAGAATTAGTTACTTAGTTAGTTATATGGTTGCTTCACTGTGACTTTGAGCTGACTTACAATCCTAAGTAAACATATCGCCATTAAAGGTCTTTCACCAACTTCATGCCAGGAGCAACTGAACGAAGGTGTGGGTAATTGTATTCACACGTAAACACGTGAATCGACCAGCAAAATCCACACAGTGGAAGCAGACAGTAATGACTTGTGCTATGAGTGAAGTCTGGTGTTCACAGAGAAGTGCGCAACGATGCAACAAAAGTATGGCACGTGCTTACACGTCAATATGAAATAAAACTATCTCTGAATCTCTCCTTCATGTACTGAAGGTACAGTTGAGTTTTGACCTTTTCTAATGTTTTCGGAAACAACAGGAAAACAAAGCTTAACTATCTAACTGTTTGTTTCTCTTAACCGACAAAGGAAATATTTGACAGACCTGCAACAAGAGGCTAAAAACTGACTTCATTAGAAATAAATTTCTACTGAGGAAATCAATATTTCATTGTCTATGCGTAATAAAAATATTCCGAATTAATTGTGAGAGAGAAGTGTTGACCACAGTTTCTTTAATATTGTTGAATCACTATACACAAGAACTTTAACAAATTACACTACTTCCTAATGACGAATAAAGGAAAAATATACTCTTCATGGAGATATAATATTTATGTTTCTCTTTATTGAGCTATGCACCTGCTGATATAAAACTAATAGGCGTTGTAAACAGTCCAAATCAAATGAATTCTGTAAAAAGTAATCTGACGCATCCAAGTAGGATTGTACAGCTATTTTCACATTATATGTGGAGACTCCCGGAAGTAAGCATGAAGGGGAAGAGTGAGAAACTAAATAACAGTTTTGACACGGGAGCATCTTGTAATATGTCATTAATTACGTTTATGGGGTTGCTTAAAGCTTTATTAACCTTAAACTTAGTTAATCTGTTAGTATAGACTCCTCTACTAAAAGCTGTAAAATGGCGAACGAAAACAAAAATTTAAATAGGTATTTGTGAATAATCTTTTAAATGCTTAAGAGTACTTCGTGGGTAAAACTATTGGGACAGGAGCTGTCAATTCATTCTAGTATCTAATATTAGATAATGGTAAGTTTATTGCACTCTTGGGACAAATGTCGTATTTATGAGAATTGAGAAGAGCACCTAAACGTTGTCTTGCGTGCACTAAGATGCCATGTTAATGTTTTCAAGTCAATACACAGTAAACAAAGAGGATGTAAATTGGTAACCCCGGAGACATGGATATTTAGGTAGAGGTAAAGGTGGTATTGTGAACCCCATTTTGTTTTAGGCATGTAAAATTTTATAGAGTACATAAAATACACCCAAACTTTGTACATGCAATCTGTGTTATGTTTGCCATTACATCATACTATCAAATTTAGATAATATGCATAATTAGATAAAAATAATTCATATTTTTATGAACACCCCAAATTTGGTCGTTTCAAAAGTAAGGTGGTAATATGGAACCCCAATATCAGTAAACTTTGGTAAAGAATTTAAAAAAAAAATTACCAAATAAAATGCAGGCTGGTATTCACAGCAAATGTATTTGTTTATTAAAGTATCTAGGTTTACATTCCCCGTAATAGGTCTACGGAAGGCAATCCACGCTACTGTCGACTATGATAGAAAAAGCCTTTCGACTGTCTATTTACTGACAAAAGTCACAGATGTATATGCCCTTTTCGCGTCCCAAACGATCAACATGGTACCACAATTCACAACTTACACATTGAATCCATAACACGCCTCTAGCGTCTTCAGAAAATGACTGTCTGCAAAATATACACGCTGCATCATCAGTGTCTGGACAAATCTCTCTAACCACGATACTTAAAGCTGATTCCCTGGAATCAATTGATTTGTCTTGAGACGCAGATGCAACTTCAATTGACAGTTTTCGCCTACATTTAGTTGTTGTCCTATGTTCTGCATCTGTTGCATTGTTCTTTAATTTGAGACGATTCTTCAACGGCTTTGCATTGTTTCCCTTAGTTTTATGCAATGGTCCCTCCAGTACTAACTTGTAAGCTGAAGCTGTAAGAACTATTGCACTGGATGCCTTCCGTTCTCTGTTACAACGCTTCCTCGTAAACTCAGGTATTGACCTTATTTCTTGAGAAGACATGAGATCACTCCTGAAGAAACTGGCTTCTAGTTCTCTTCGCTCGATGGGGTCCCGTGTTGAAACCCTGCTCCCGCCAAGTGAATTGTGTGGTGGACAAACACCGTGTGCGTGGGTTTTCTAGGGTTTCTCCCGTTTCTTCCCACTTTCCTTATTCCACCATTTTCATTAATTTCTCATCATAACCGTCTCTTTTATCCTAGCCGGCATAACGGTGGGACGTAAAACTCAAAAATTTCATTTCTCTTCGCTCGAACATCTTTGATTGCATGATTCATATTTTCACTATTTCATTTCTTCAAAACACTTTTCAGTTTTGGGCGTCTGGACATCTGGAATGACATAAGAACGCCAATTAGTGGTTTGTGGAAAACTTCAGAGGGTTTCGTTTTACAAACACAGACAGGGTTCCACATTACCACCTTCGACATATTGGATTTTTACTTCTCTTTACACGTTACTCTTGCAAGATAACTTAGACCATTAAAGAAAAGAAAAACCTACAACTATGATAGATTACGATAAACAAATCATTTGGTATCTATAATCAGTAAGACTACTTCAAGTTACAATACGAATCTTACCTTGCAGAAACTTCACAAAAGAAGAAAATCAAAACAACTTCCTCCGCACCCACATGTATCATCAAATTCAACTCGAGCACTACAGTGGACTATTGGACAACTAAATGCATAATTTCTCGCTCTTTCCAGTACGTTGCAGCGCTTGGAAGCTGCGATATGCAGGGGTTCCACTTTACCAGCAAGGTTCCACAATACCACCTTTACCTCTACCACAACCATAATGCTAGTTTGTAGTGATTCAACCACAATAATGCTCTCCCTATACTTATTGAAAAGATCACTAAGAAAAGGGGCTAAGTACTCAAATAAACGTAACACAGAATTCTAAAAAGAAAAAGTCGTATATTTGCCAGCGGCGCCCTCCCTGGATAGCTAGTTTGACCTCGTCTATTGTTAAAGGTCTTGATAAATATTCTTGATCTGATTCCTGTAATGAAGTGAAAGTATACCGGTATCTCAAAATGTCCTCAACTATTTAAATTAAGTAGTAACACAATGTAATACATTAATGTCGGCCTCCGGAGTTTTTAATCTTAACAATTAACTTTTATTTTCCTATTGAACGTTTGTTTTGAATTTGTGCAGCACGTAGTTGTTCTAATTTTCATATTAAGTGAATATACTGCTTGCCATGAAACCTTGAACACTGTGTTGATACATGACTAAGATGTGAACCTTGGTTTCTTGAATTCGGGATGAAGCTGAGCAATTTGGTGTTGTGCTTTCATGCAATCACTTAATACTCTGGTGTAATACTACTGTTTAGTGCAATATACAGCATTTCTCTTTCTACAATATTGTTTAGTAACATTGCAAAAACGTGGCTTCAAGAGTGTTTCCCCAAAATTCACAAGATATATGTTATAACGTTGTTGGTCTTGTAATAAAGGGGTCCACTTTGCATTTATGAGATTTAGCTATGCAGATACATGTAAGATGGAGATATTAAAATGCCATAATTGACTACTTTTTAAAGGTTTTTTGAAGTGGTAGATCCAGGGGTGCCCATCCCCCCCAAAGCTGATGGCGCACTCCCCCCCCAAAACTAATAATCTCTTTCCTCCTCAAAACTCAAGTCCTCTAAAAACAATTGCCCAGTGTAGCAGTAGTTTTTATAATACTAGTAATTGTTATTTTTGTTGTTGTTTTTATTTTCTGTAGTAGTATTATAGAATGCTTGTAGTAGTAGTAGGGCAGTAGTAATTATAAAAATGGCATTACTTTTATTAGTAGTCTTGGTAGTGTACAATACTAAATATGTTCTATAAGGATATTGAAGGGTATAAAAAACTCTACACACTGTGTATGGTACAGGTATTCTTTTTTTTACAAATAGTAGTATTATTTTTTTCTTTACAAGTTATTGAGTTTGATACCAAAAGAAAATGTTATCCTCGAAATTAGCCTACAAAAAGAAGTGATATCCAACAAAAAACATTCCTGTAAAAGAGCCAAGTACGAGTGGCCTTAAAAAGAATTGAAATCACAAAAATAGGCGCCAAGTTCCGGTGGACAACAGTTACAAACACTCACTGGCTCACTTCTAATTTAGATTTGAAACTTGGCTGTTGTCTGTATGGTTGCCACTAGCTCACAGTTATGTCAAACTACTTTATAATTTTCAACAGACAACATAGGCAAGTTTCAAATCTAAATTTGAAAGTGATTCCTTGAGTGTTTGTAACTGTTGTTCACCAGAACTTGGCGCTCATTTTTGTGATTTCACTTCTTTTTAAGACCGCTCATACTTGTTTTTTTTTTTTTACAGGAATAATTTTGTTGGATTAAATTATTACTGGTCGTGGTAGTGACATTAGCCTACCCTTGATGTCCTTTATAGAGTAATAATTTTTTTCTTTGCTCACTCGACAAAGCAAATTTGTCTATAATATCGCTGTTGGGAATGCATTCTAAAATGTCTTTTTCGGAAGAAAGGACAAGCATGTTGGAGAGCCATATATCTCCCATTCTGCTTCTTAGTGTATTTTTTACAATCTTTACTTTACTCATAATCCTCTCTGCTGAGCAACTCGTTGCCGGTAATGACAGAAGTATCTGGTATAATATTGTTAGGTATGGAAAACCAGACATATTCAACAAACACCTGTAAGACCTAATGAATCCTTTCTTCACCCACTGATCCAGACATATCCACAAAGCGATAAGCCGACCAGCCCATCCTTTCATATAGCAACTTGTGCGGTACTTCATTCATAGTTTCTAAGCAGGGGGTAGGGGGATTCATTCTCGAGATTAAAAAAAAATCGCATCGTGTTCTGACGACAGCAAAATTACTTATTCGACATTAGAGTAAAATTCTTTTTTATTCCCCCCAATTTTTTTTTTCTCGATAGCACAACTTGCGCTATTCATCCCTCCTGTGGGCGGCCCTTCTCTCTTAAAACGAACCAACCTTTCCTTTCATACGGCTACTTGCGCGGTATTTCATTCATCGAGTATCGAAGCAGGGGGTTCGGGGATTCACCCCGGAACATTTTTGAAAATTAGCTTCTCAAAATCGTGTTTTAATGCTATTCCGACAGTAAAATTGCTAGTTCGAAAGTAGAGTAAAATCCCCCCCAAAATTTTTCTCAATGGCGCAGCTTGCGCCATACATCCCCCCTGTGGGCGGCCCTGGGTAGATCCACTGTTAATTTGCCTATGAAAAGCAGATGGGTATAATCTATACATCTAATGAACGTAATTAGAGATTTACTGATATAAATGTATCTATTCCTGATTATGAAGTAGAAGCGAACAAAGTTTGTCCTGGTTCGGTAGAATAGAAATATCTCCACACAGTAGATCGTAAGTGCCTATTAGATCAGTTAAATCAGATGAATAATTGAAATGCTTATTTTGGTTTATAGAACTAAGCACTCCGTTAAAATATTCGCCAAGAATAGGAGTTTTAGAATCGTACAATGCCTGAGCAAAGTCTGTTGCAAAGAAATAATCCCTGCTCCGTGTATGAGAGGAGTCTGCGTTTGCATAGGTATTACAAAGACGAACATATTGTAGGTCTCGTGTTGCAAAACGCTCATTTGGGCATTGTAAAGAGTCAACAATACTAAGATCACTGCAATGAATAATGACCAATCCTGATGCAGTTTCCGTGAATCGCGTAACAGAATCGTGATTGGGAAGGTAATAGAAATCGCCATTCAAATCTCCTGAACAAACAAAACATAATTTTTTAAAAGTTTTTATTGAATTCGCCAAGTGTATGGTGTTTGACTTAAGGATTAAATTTATTTAAATTACAGTGGTAAATCGAAAAGTAAACAAACAATAATATATGCAAAAATAGATGCACAGATAACAAACCATAAGAAATTATGAGTTGCACTCATTGTAAAAATAAAAAAGAGAATGAAAATCAAATATACTATTATAATTGCAATTACATAGACAGCCCTCCTGAATGAACCACAGATTCCAACTTTTTAGTAAAAACTCGTGTTTGCCTCAAGCTAGTACCAGACAAAGTATTCCCTACCCGCAATTAGGACACTATTGTGTCATTTTGAAATGTAGTTGACGTTTATCACTGAGTGGATTGCCGGAATTAGTCACTTGCAGATTCACTAACCAAAATTGTCATTTGAAGTATTTACATGTGTTGTGTTTAGAAGCTGATGAAAGGTCTTGTTAATCATGTAGAAAACTAGGAATGGAAAACCTCGTTTCTCAATTAAACCGGAACAATTACCAACCGTTCGGGTAACATAGAAGTGTTACTGTAAATATTGATCATCGAGAACACTTTGAACTTCTCCACCGTATTGAGAAAGAACACGTGTAAGTGCCACAGAATTTCATTGGGCATAATGACGTTTTCACTACAACCACTAAATCATGTACTAATTCAACTAGATACACATGTTCCGCATTACTGTCAGTATAAGTCAGCACGTCCTTCATTGTAGCTAAATGTAGTTCATATATCATCTTATTAATAAGCTTTATATATAAATTCTCTCATATAAAATCAATTTCGATAGACCCTACTTAGAACCTAATCTACAGTTAATTTGAATACTTTCCGAATAAATTCGTGAATTACAATGGAAGCGGGATTTTGACTGGCTGTTACAAAATTAATTATGTTACTCGCCTCGTGGCGAGCACTGAACTGATATCCACTTCGTTCCAAGAACATCATGAACTATCTCACTCTTGAAGTCATTGTTCCTTCAGTCAGATCACATGGCTTTTACCACAACTCACTGTTGCGCTTGAACAATCCAATGTCCACACTCAGTATGTCCCTGGCCGTTAAATTATCATTATAATGAGGATGGAGGAAATATCATACTCTTAAAACATCAGTTCATCTATAGAAGCGATACGCAAAGAGTGAAAAGGCATATGACTGAACTGGTACTCAAACCCGAGACCTTTATCAGCGATCTTTAGTGTCGATTCGTTAGCAACTACGTTACTCAATGCGCTCTCTTTTGGGCTTGGTTTTAATGATATTATCGCAAATCAATTTAATAAATATTTTTTAATCAATGAAAATTGACCTTTTTCTACAAGTGGAAAACTTATACTAGTCCAACTTCAATATTAACAATTTTTCTTACCAATGCTCTAATATACATATTTATGAGGAACCGTTTGATTTATTCGCGTTGTAAATTAGGAAAAAACACACGAGAATGTATTTTATTGGTCTTCGGCTTATGTATATCCGTTTTTATTTCTTTTAAGTGGACCCAGTTTTTGCTCAGGAGATCTGATTCACATATTTGGTTTGTTTTTGTCTGCTTTTCTTGGAGATTATGCCCAGACGTTTGCTAACGAGCTTACACTTCAAATCACATGTAATTGCTTCTCTCAGTAACACGCTATAATACAAGGTGTGATCAAAAATACATTGAATGATTTTTAGCAGCAACTCTTAACCCTACAACCATATGATGTAATTTGTTCGATACAATGATTCGCTGAGTCACAGAGCGTCAAGTTGGAATATGTTCTGATTTGTCAGTCAGCGTCCAGAGCAGCGAGAGTGAGGTTGTGTTTACCGTGTATGTTGCACATCATAGATTTCGAACAACGCGTGAACATTAATTTATGTTTCAATTTGCAAACAAGTGTAAAAGAAAGGCATCAAATGTTAAAATTGCTATAACTCTGGAGACTGGTCACAAGTGATATGAGTGATTTAAAAGTGGAAATTAGTCGGTAGAAGTTGAGCAACGTTCGGGACGTACATTAACCTCAAAAACAGAAAAAAAACTTGCAAAAAGTAGCAAACATTATTCGTTTAAACAGACGAATAAGTATTCGATAGCTTTCCGAAGAACTAAACACCCCATACGGGACCGTCTAAAGCATTTTAACAGTGGATTGGCAAATGAGAAGAGTGAGTACGAAATTCGTTTCTCACATCCCGCTTTTGATAGCACGAGTTTTTGCCCGAAAAAATGTTCCTAATTGTCCATATCCACAGTAATCTTCGGATATAGGATCATGCAACTTCTGGTTCTTTCCAAAAACCAAAATTGTGCTAAATGGAAGACGTTTCAACACCATTCCTGACATTGAGAAGGATGTGACAGAGCAGCTGAACGCCCTTCCAAAAGAACTCTTCCAGAAATGCTTCCAGTTAGCGACTCAATGTTTGGTTATGTGTATTGCTAGCGAAGGATAATACTTGGAAGGAGATTAAATCAAATTCCATGTAAGCTTGTTACTTTGTTTCTAATAAAATTATTTAGCGTATTTTTTGATCACACAATACTTCACTGATTTTCTACTTCTGCTTATTTTTTGACTTACACCCTATGCCATTTGTTAGGTAATTCAGTACTTCTACAAATGTTTCCACTCGATAGTAGTCCATTAAGTTGTATGTTCCTTGTTTTACTTACGTAACTTCTGCTTTAAGCGATTCATATTTTCCCCTCAATATTTTAATACTAATACTTACTGATAATTTCAGGGTGTGAAAATTTCCCAAGGGACAGATATGCGATTGTAGGAAGTGTGGATTATCAGTACTTTTACAGTATTACATTTTGCCTGCCGTATATTAAAAGTTCCTTCTAGGAGAAATCATACTTGTTATCATAGTATAGTTTGTTTTACACTGCAACACAACGTGTGAAACATTTGTATTATTTCTACTTACTTAGAAGTATAGAGAATGCAGTCGTCTGCATTCTCATCTGAATATTCATTTTCACTTATTTCAGGATCTGAATTTTCGCTTCGTTTATCAATGGTATTCTTTGCCAGTGTAGGAGCAAGTATTACGATGTCGTTACTGGTCCCTATAAAAGTTTGATATTTGTACATTGGTATCATTATCTCTTAGTATATATCAAGCTCTATATATCCAAATGTAAGGCAATTTTATCATGCGAAATCTTTTAGTGAATAAATGACATGCAAAGATCAATTTTTTCTCACAAATGTTTGTCATTATCACCCATAATCCACAAGCGTCTCCGAACATCATCTTGGAAGATAACAAAATGGAATGTAATTAATAATTATAATAAAACTCTATAGAACAAAAGATTCGACACTTTACATTTATTAGCAGGTTGTTAAACATTCGAAGGGCAAAATGTAGTTTAGTGATGTTAACAGTTCTATTTCTATAGGGGATGTGAAGACTTTACACCTTTACCTCAGCACTAGGAAGTTCTATCTCCATTCGGTACACTTGAATTGCTTTTGGTAAACCTGGCAATTCTAGAAACATATTAAGTTCAGTACAATTTATCTTATGCAACATACTTTCCTGTTAGTGTTGAAATTTATGAATTAAATATAAACATATAATCATCATATTCGGCAAATATGACAATGATAGTTGACTATGATACTGAGTAGCACATATTTAGTGAGATGGAGAGATATTTGTTAAATAGGTATTCTTTTTAATCATGAAGAGAAAGAGAGAGAATAATAAATAAGATTTGTCTATGTTCTATCCTATATTCGACACGTTTCCTCTGGAATATTTTATTCTCCATCTATCGTTCTCCTTTTCTCACTTCATTTCTCTGAGAAAATAATTTGGATAAAAGAAATGAAAGAAAAAAGAAATAGAATTGGTTTTCGTCTAATCTAGAAAACAAATTTAAAACTTCTTGGAAAACCAGTCCCAGGTTTGAAAAATTCCATTAAAACAATGAAACCCTCCCCCTCTGTGCCCTTCGATAGTATGGAAGCAGCGAGAAAAAATAAAGGGAAAAGATGGAGTGAGCTAGCCAAATGGTGCACTTTTCATCAAAATGAAAACTTCGGACAAAGATGTAGGGAGAATGCAGGTGAAAGTGGAAGGAGGAAGAGATTTTTTTAAAAAAGAAAAAAAGTTATGTGGAAGATATAATCAAGAGATTTTTTTTTTAAAAAAAAAGGTTTAAAACACATACAAATATGGTATCTGAAAGAATGATCCGTGTCTAATTTCATACTACATTTTATTTCATGCTTTGAAAATATCTTTGTACAGAGAAACGTTAATTAAATTTTCCAGATTCTATTATAAATTAGTGCTTTAAATAGACTGAATTTACTATATGATCAAGTTACATTCAAAGGTATGTAAAGTCAACAAACGGCATTTGATGAAGAGGTATTCAGTGAAATATGACAGAACAATAACTTCTTTGCATTATTGGTAGAACTGAACAAAATTAGTATATTGTAAAACATTTTGCTAGGTAGAGCTGCCAATGAAACAAAGTCCGGAATCGACTCCCATTATCAATTTATTTTATGAAATTCACTGTATATTAGTGTTTACAGAAAATACTACAAAGCTGTTTACCTCTAAATTATCCGGTTGAAATTAGATGGTCCTTGACCGTAAGGCTGAGAGCAGCAACCCCACAAAGCTCCGAAGCAGGCTAAGCAAAGTGGCGAAGGAAATCCCAATACAGCCAGCACAAAATTAAATGGGAATAGAGTAATGCAGTAGATGACTTCGGGCTAGAAGTTAATCAGAAATACAATGGTGGCGTTACAATGTTAGTTGTTGTGCAAGTCATGCACTTTTTTCTGAAGTACATATTGATTGTACTAATTGAGGACTTTTCTGGAAGAAAGACCCAAGTTCAATTATGACTCAATTCCACTTTGGTCATTTTTCCTTAAATTAGCAACTTGTTTATGCGATAACAAATGCTGGTTAATGATAAAGCAAAAATGGTTATACCGTTGGATTTATGGTAAAATTTGCTATTAATAAGGTGTCACTGTTATGCGTTTTGTTTAAAACTTTTGTCTGATTCAAAATGACGGATTTGAACATGGCTGCCATCAAGGCAGCTCTTATCAGAGACCTAATATTTATCCACCTGCTTTTTATGTAATTATTATCATTAACACAAAATTTACAAGGTGGAGTAAAGGACTAATACATATACTGCAACAATATTTAATTTCCTGTAACTTTTTACCAATTGCGCGTAAATCAAAATTAACGTCACCATTGTTCTTCTGATCAAATTTGCGCCTTAAATCATGTATCACATGACCCTATTCCTATTTTAAAAACTTAACCTTAATTCAAAATGGCGGATTTCAAGATGGCCGCCGTCAGGTATACCCTTACTATATGACTTCCTCCTAGTCCTAATATGTACCCATATATTTGTTATTCACCTTTTGTCGTTACAAGAGGTCTTACAGGGCTTTTACCTCCAACTGTATGAAGACTATTCTGTACTTCCATGTGATGTTCTGGTAGCTGTATCTCCTAAACCCCTGGAGCTTCGCACCTACAACTTCACTGAAATACTAACCATATTTAGTACTACTTTCTCATATGTGTCTCAGTCAGCAACTCAATTCACCCAAACGGAAGGTTTACTTGTCAGTAATGAGAGTTTTCGAATAGCTGTTGCGTTACGATTGGGAGCAAATATATGTGAACCTCATAAATGTCAGGCATGTAAAAATTCAGTAAGTGGAAAGGGACTGCATGGACTCTCTTGCACAAAAAACTAACCGGAAGATATCCTCGCCACTCAAGTGTCAATGCCATTATAATGAGAGCACTTATTTCAGCAGGTATACCGGCAAATAGGGAACCAAATGGATGTAGTAGAACAGATGGTAAAATACTGGATGGGATGACCTTAGTACCTTGGAAGAGAGGCAAGTCATTGAGTTGGGATTTTACGTTCACAGACACTTTCGTCCCTTCCAATCTTCCTTTCTTCTCACTCCTAGCAGGCAATGTAGCCAGTCGAAAAGAAACAGACTAAAGAAGGATATATAGTAACCTAACAGAGAAGTACCAATTTGTAACCATTGCCACTGAATCCAGTGGATCGTGAGGCAAAGAAGGCCTCGACTTTATAAAGAAAGTAGGTAAACGCATCAGCCATTTATCCGGTGATGATAGAGCAAGCACCTTCCTAATTCAAAGAATAAGTATGGCAGTACAAAGAGGTAATGTAGCTTCTATATTGGGAACCATACCACCAGGTGTCTTCGTATCTCTCTCATGTATTTTTTACCTTTCACGAAAATTCACGATTTCTCTTACAAATTTCAACCTAGAGACTTCAAAGTTTTAGAGAAGGAACTTCATAGCCTATCGAAGGCAACAATCCGTCCCGATTTTTTTAATTTAGAATTTCCTTCAGTGTTGAAATAGTTATATTGTTAAAGCTTTGGATATCCATTTCAACAATCAAGCCATTTCAACAATGAAGAAAATTCTAAATAAAACATCGGCACGGATTGTTGCCTTCAACAGATTATGAAATTCCTTCTGTAAAAATTTGACGTTTCTAGGTTGAAATTTGTAAGAGAAATCGTGTATTTTTGAGAAAGGTAAAAAAATACCTAAGAAAAATATGAAAACTATAGTGACATCTATTGGTAAAACTTGTCCCTTTAAACCAACCTTAATTGATTCGTTGACACAAATCCAAATTCAATATTTCTTCGAAAATAGACTTTCACGTAAACCAAAGAATAATAATTGAGAGTAAATTTAAAATCCAATCTACAGTAGTAAATAATGGTAACACAAACTGCATTAACTTATTATACATATAATCATGCTAAACGAGCTTCTAATTAAGAAAACCTAGGTATCTATTATGAGTGCATTTTATTCTATTTATTTAAATTTTAGGCTTAACATACTGCGATTCATTTCTTTCTGAAAGTTACTGATCAGAAATTAATTTTAAAAATTAAATTACGTGTATGGTGAATGGATAACACTTAGTGCCTATGCCCTGGACGGAATTTGAATCTGGTACAGATAAGTAATTTAATTCTAGTTCAAGTGTAGCAACCAACAATGAAAGTTGTATGTTTATCAACCTACCAACAATCTTGTCAATTGATACTGTTCTGTGGCAATCCATATTTTTTCCTTTAATGCTGTATTATTCTCCTACTTTCTTTTGTCCTTTCCATTATTCTTCCCCTTTCTTCTCTATCTTCCTATCATTTCAGATCTTCTTTGTTAACATTTTACCAATACCTTCAACTCACTCCTAATGTTTTTATTAACCTTCTACCTTCTTCTTGACATTCACGATCTTCTTACCTTATTTTTGAACTTTATATCACCATCCATATTTTTATCTTTACACAATTATTGCACTTTCTTCTTGACATTTGTATTGTTTTTATATGTTCTTTCTTAACTTTGTGTCTTTGATACCGTGGTTACATTTCTGATTTTTGTCCTTCCACTTTCTACCATTTTTGCATTTTCTTCTTCATTTCAGTATTATTCATTGTACGTTGTTCCATCTTTCTTGATCTTTATATTAGTCTTCCTACTTCATCTCACTGTATATTCTTATTGACTTTGTAATAATGTCTTACCTTTTTCTTTATTTATTTAAATAACTTAAGCATAGAAATTCGATAGATATAAGAAGATATTTTTGCTTAGTACAAATACTTCCGGAAATTCAAATAATTTTGACATTAGAAACTATGAATCTGGGATTCAGGGATTTACATATCGTTCAGTAATGGCGTTAATACTGGAAAGAGGACGAAAGTAAATAATCAAAACATCTCTCACAGCATGTGCCGAAAATCATAGTCCACTGCGAAATACATGTTGTATATGAGATTGCTTTCTATAGGCAAAATCACTAATAAGAAACTATAACATTCTAGCACAACACCAGAGGTGCCATAAACATGTAACATGTACCACTTATGATGAGAAACGTATGATAGATCGGATAAGTTATTGCTCACCCAGAGGGCGGCTAAGGGCAGCGAGCGGGGCGGTTGCCCCGGGCACTAATGCTAAGGGGACGCTGAACGAGCAAGAAGAAAGAAAGATGTTGGAAAAGAGTAAACGACGAGGCGAGCAGTAAAAGTAAAATGAAATGAAATGAAATCTTTAAGTTTTACGTCCCATGGTTATGCCGGTTAGGCTAAAGGAGACGGTGATAATAAGAGATGGATGAAATGTTGGAATAAAGAAAGTGGGAGAAACGGGAGAACCATGGGAAAACCTACGAGCACGGTGTTTGTTCACCACAAAGTCCACATGGCGCGAGCTGGGATTGAACCAGGAACCCCAAGCACCGGAGGTGAACGCAACAGTAAAAATATTGGCCCCCTACTAAATCAATATTGTTGTCGGTTTGCAAAAAAATAGATTTGTTAAAAACTTTCTTGCTCGCTCTTTTCGCAATTCTAACGTTTCAAAAAGAGCTACAAGTTCTTATTTATTACTTAAAGAAAGTTATTATATATGATTTGTTAATGACGATGTGACCTATATAAGGTGACGAGTAATGACTTATAGTGTACGCAGGAAGTTTTCAAAATCAGAAACGGTCACAATCTGAAATACGTGTTCGGCGTTTTGATGGTGATGAGTTTGGTTAGTTAATCACACTTTTCTATGCATCCAGCTTAATCACGATTGTGAGAATGAAGGTATGAAAATGAGAGGAGTGAAGACACCAAGGGCGTCATTTAGGAGAGGCAGGGAGGAACAATTGCCTCCTCCTGAGTTTGAGATTTATATAGATTTTATCAATAAAATAGTAATAAATCAGTGAAAAACGCGAAATTTTACTTATATCAAGGGGTCTCGTTCCCCAACCGAAATCTGAAATGACGCTCAGGGAAGACATACGCAAGCTGCTGTTTGCGCGGGAATATTAAAAATGAAGGTTAACAAGGGGAGTAACAGCATTTACGAAGGGGTCAGAGCTTAAACAAACCAATTTTCCTCTTTCTCAAAGACTAATCACTATCAGTGATTTTTTTAAAATTCCATTGTCATATGAAATGTCTCAAATTTGAATGACTTTATTGAGATCATTTCTACAACTATGTGTATCGAGAGAATATATTTGCTGTGCATACGTGTCTAGTTGTGTCTTATTTTATCTATCTACATACATAGAAAACATAAATATATATATTTGTATATATTATGCGTGTTTGTGAGTGTGTGTGTGAGAGAGTGAACGTGTGTTGGTGTATTTTTTTATATGTTGATTAATAATAAGTAACCTTAAATTCAGAACTTTTTCATTAAGAAATTTAGTGATTACTATAATATCAAACATATGTAGTAGCCAAATTATATTTTGGATTCTAAATACAAATATTAAACATATTCTTCACCTCCATCGATCAATCTTGAGAAATTCTCAAAGAAGGCTCCTTCTGAATTTTCATTATATTTTATTTATTTTTTTTTACCGTAAAACAACTAATTAACTCGCCTATGGAACACGGAGGTTCAATACTGCGTTCATAAAATCTCTCTAATGATTTCTGTCCTTTCCTAACTTTATCCAGTTTCTATCTTGTATTCCTATTTCTATGAGATCCATCTTAATATTGTCCTCCCAGGTCTTCCTAATGGTCGTTTTCCGATTGGTCTTCCACTCAAGACTTTGAAAGACTATTACTTTCTTCCATTCTAGCTACATGACTCGCCCACCCAAGCCTCCTAGACTTGACGACCCTTACAATGTTGGGTAAACCGTATAAATTATACAATTCCTCTTTATGAAGTTTCCGCCATTCCCCATTCGCGTTTCTCTTGGGTCCGAATGTTCGTATCAGGATTTTATTGTCAAATGCTTTTAGTCTGCGTTCTTCCCTTAAAGTAAGTGACTATATTTGGCAACCATACAAAACAACAGACATGATTATAGTTTGTCATGTTTTAAGCTTCAAATTCCTCGACAGAATTCGCGACAAGAGATTTTGAACTGAATAACAAAAATTCCCTGTTTTCAGTCGACATTTAGTTTCATCTTGTATATAATTTTGGACTGTTAATATTAATCCTAGATAGTAGAAAGTATTATTTGATACTTTGACACACCATAATTTGAAGTATTACGATCGCAGCGAACTTCGATGTATTTAGTTTTTCCAGCGTTTACTTCTAAACCTGCAAGCGATTAAAAGGTCTCTGTATTTCTTTTTATTTTCTCCTATCATTTTCTATCAGATTTATATCATCAGCGCCATAACCTGTTTAATACCATTCAGTTCTAGGCCCTGGTTGCTATCTTTGATTATCCTTATAGCGCAGTCGTGAATAAAGTTGAATAATAATGTCGACAACGAATCTCCTTGTTTCACGTCATACTCGACATGGAAGCTCGTGAACAAGAATTTTCCTACCCGGACTTTACTTTGTGATTCATTTAGACACATCTTAATTAATCTAACTATGTTTTTCGGTATTCCAAATTCTATATTGTACAATGTTTCTCTCCTAACCGAGTTGCTAATAGGAAGTTTTGAGAAGATTTTTATAGGATGTAGTCAGCAGAGAAATGCCTTGATAATCAGCTTTGTTACCTTTCTTGTCAAGTGGAACAGTGTTTCATTATTTCTACTCTTGTGGTAATTCCTTCTTGTTCCAGATTAAGGAGAATGAGTGTGTATCTTGTTCCACAATTTTTCCCCTCCAGCTAAAATTAACTAAACCGGAATTTCGTTTATACCCGGAGATTTGTATTTCTTTAACTTCTTTACAGCGATTTTTCTGTTCTGCTAGGATCTGTAATATATGGTTCTGCTGTATGCATTTCTCTCTCTCCCCTCTATTGAAGATACTATCTGTAACAGTGATATTTTTTCCGTCGTCTCTCTTTAGCATATACACGCGAAGTTGACACCCTTTCTTAAATTTGTTGATTCCTTCATATGTCTCGATTTTTTTTACTGTTAATGTTATCTTTCGAAAAATCTCGTATCTTTGTTCTAAACAACTTGGAAGATTCCTATCTGATATCAACGAAATTTTTGAGGTTATATCATTTGGAGTTTGTAGCCATCGCAGCTTCACCTGTCTTCCCTTCTCCGGTAATTCGATACATTCCTGGTAGAGCCATGGTTTTGTTCCTACATATTTCCGCGTGCTCCAATTTCTCTCTTGCTGAAATTTTCATCTTATCCCTAATTTGAACCCAAGTATCCTCAAGGCTAGTGTATTCCGAATCTTCTAAAACCGAGAATCTATTCGAAACATCAATCTGGTATTCCTCTCTTATCTGGCTCTCTTCAATCTGCTTTTGGTATGCCGCTACTTACTGAACCCGCGAAAAATGCTAAATCTATCTACAGTTGCAAATCGAAAGCAGATAGGTGAGTTGTGATAACGGTATCGCATGCAAAATCGTATTGTCTAGTTCACTACGTTTTTGCTTTTCGAATATTTTTTATTTGTTTTGAAGAATCTACAGAAAATCTCTAAAATTAGCGGTACTTTAATTTCGCTGGAGTGAAGACTCTTAATTTTTAATTTCGATGTCCGTAATGCTCCTCCCAGCGGGTGACCAATTACGGAAAAAGTGGATGATAACCTTGGTCAAGCAAGACTGGCATGTAGGCAGTTACGACATCATCAATGACCTAAACATCTATCATCAAACAGTGTTAAAACCATCTGGGGATAGCTGACTATAAAAAGAAGCTCGACGTTTGAATATAACATGATTTGACTCAAAACATTTACTCAATCGAATTTCTATCTGCAAATCTCTACTCGAGCCATTTCTGAAACCTTGCTAATGAGTGAAGAAAAGTGAGTAACATACGACAATATAATGCGCAGAAACAAACGTGGTCGAAGTGAAGAGAAGCTCCACAGTCCGTGTCAAAGCCTGTACTGATGCCCAGAGAGGTTATATTGACTGTCTGTTAGAGTTGGAAGAGTATCATGCAGTGTTGAATTCAGGCATGTTTAAGGGAGGCTAAGTCTCTCTAGAATATATATGAGCCACCCTAAAATATCTATACACGTGCATTGAAATATTTTTTTCTGTTTAAGTTTTTTGGGAAATAAAAGTCTTAAATGGAAAGATAAAAAAAAAACTTTCTTCTTTTATCCAATCTAATTTTTCTAATTAACAAACCGCGTTCTCGTATAAAGTCGAAGTTAATTATAAACTTAGAAATTAGATACAGATGCACACAAACGGCTTACAACGTTAGATAGGGGAAAACTGCAATATCTTGGTTATTGCAACCTAGCAGACAATAACAAGTCTCGAGTTTCCTTGCGACAGATTCCTGTTGCTCTCTTGCAATCTAGGACAGATTCTCTCTTAAATTGTTACTGCCCTCGTTGTACAGTCTGCAGCAAAAACACAGCAACATGAGAATGTAAGTTAATTGTGAAACTATCCCTAACAGCGCAGGGAATCATCATAACGTCTAAGTAGCACGAATCACGCCAGGAGAAACCTTGGCGTCCTTTCCTGCACACTTATGTTGGAGCAAAAAACTTCGTCGTTTCACAATAAACTTACATGCTCATGTTACAGGTTTTTGCTGCGGACTGTACAAAAGTCCGAATTCAACACTGGGATCGTGCATAACGAGCAGTTCCCGCTGGGCAGAAGGATAGATTCAGACTCGTACTGTTTGCGAAATTTGTCAATAGAAAGGGTGGCGTATACCATGCTAACAACGATTAGCTGCATACATCTTTAACGTTGAAACTAAAGGGAAATATAAATGCATGAAAAGTAATTGTTAATACGCGAACAATAAGTTTCAATCAGGGCCACTCCCAAGTTTGAAGGTACATTCACAGAGGTCAAAGCGATTCACTAACGAGGAAGCCAATTCTAGTGTGACACGAAATTGTGGACGAGTTTATGCGTAAACTAAGTGTTTTTTGTGTACAATTAAACCCATTAGAGTGAAAAAAACCTCGATCTTAACCGTTCCGGAGATATAGAGAAATAAGTGGCAGGTTGGTATTAAATAGAATACCAAGAAGAATGAATCAGATTGAAAATACATTGGCAGAAAAAGCAAACAAACTAAGAGCAGTAAAATTATTAGCAGTGAAAACCGCGACGCATCATGTGCGCCGTTCACGGCATATAGAAACAAAACTGAAGGCAGACCAGAAAGCTATACTCTATATACTGGGTGTGAATACGACTGGATAG
Organism: Thermobia domestica; assembly: GCF_964235325.1. Classification (NCBI taxonomy): domain Eukaryota; kingdom Metazoa; phylum Arthropoda; class Insecta; order Zygentoma; family Lepismatidae; genus Thermobia; species Thermobia domestica. The sequence goes on from NC_137469.1 coordinate 154,916,749, forward strand.
CCTAGCAGTGCATCGCCGTCGAATTCGGCACGGATTCCTCCTTTGATGGGAAAAATTATGGGACTTGTTGAACAAATGTAATAACACACATGAGTCCGTATAAACGAAAAGCAATACACAATGACGCGTAGGATACAACTCCTCGTCACATCACAGACCAAGTAGGCATACTTTTCATACCCATGTATATAGGGCATTGGAGTACCAGTTGTAAAAACTGACGAGCAAGTACGTGTGTTTCGTAGAGACCATTCCACGTAAACAGTTCGATGTTGTTTGACGGAACAAGGCATATTTACACTGTGCTCAATACTCATACTACTTTCTATAACAAATCGTAGACATATGTAGCTGCAATAATAGCGTAAAACTCGCACATAGACTGCAAGGTCTTTTTCTAAGATAAATCTTACTACTATCTGCATTATCAATAGCTCATATGTATGCGTTCGGCGGTCCCACGGCTGTGTGATTTCTTTATTCTGTATAGCCACATCTGCCCGGCAGAGGCTATTATAGTATGGTATGGTATGGTATTCTATATCGGGTCTGCTCGCATCCAAAACGCATTGATGGGTCTTTGAGTACCCAACAGTACACAATGAGGCATTCAACTAGTTGTGTTTCTGTGAGACCAGGTTCGATTTGCAGGAGAGCCTATGTTGTCCGGATCTCACCTTACATATACCTAGATACTGAGAGTGGTTCTGAATACCAAATAAACCAACCAATCAATCCTTCCGCTCTCTCTGCTGCAGATTCTGGATGGTACGGCGGTGGACACTTCTAAATGGTACAGCCATATGGAGATTTACGGCTAAGGTGTACCATTTAGAAGTGTCCACCGCTGTACCAGTTTTCAATAAGATAATGCATGCGGCACGGACTGTCCCTCAATTTCTGGATTTACACAATTGCCTACAGCTTCTTTGGCTCACATGTTGACCCAATCGCTTCTCTATTTAAGAGGTCAGGTCCATGATTGCACACCGACTAGAACTCCCGAGATCTCTCGCAGCTATCTTGATGCACTGTGGCAATATCCCGTTGGCGTATGGTTTACCATATTCTAAAAGCATATCTAACATCTTATCCTCACCGTGTCACAACTGCTCTGCATTTTCATGGTAACACCATGCGCTATTGATCTCTGTATCTTCACGTAAGCTTTGATAGTACTAACATACATTTCATAGAGCATACTTCTTAAATTAAATTGTCTGTAATCTAATTTAATTTATCTTTCACAAGATCAAAAAATTATTGTCTCTCTTCTTCTGTTGCGTTTATAATTTATTTGATCTCATACTTCCAAATGAAATGAAATGAAATGAAATTTTGAGTTTTACGTCCCACTTTTGTATTTGACGAAAGCAATTCTACATTTTTGCTAGGTTAACTAAATTAATTTTATGTTAACATGTTTGGTTAACTGAAATCCAATTACTTGGGTGGCTGAAATTTAAAGAATCACTGGAAGTTTTTTTAATAATTTTGTTCTGTAAAATGGAAACAAAAATTTGATTTAAAACCGTTAAATTTAGAATACTGGTGTATAAATTATAGGTTTGTTAAATATTCACTAAATTTCCTCGTTGTTACGATTTCTATGTCCGGCAACGATCTGAGGTTCATACATGAAGAAATCATATAGTTACTAAATGCAAATGTAGTTATTCCAGCCATTGTCTGCCCATTTTTATGCTTCAAACTACGAAGGTAAGTCAATAAGTACCTGCAATAAGTTTTTATTACTTATACCCCGAAAGCACATTTTTTATTCATATCATTTTTAAAGATAATCACCATGCTTTTCAATGAACCTGGTCCATTGTTGCACAAGATTTCCGATACCCTAAGGGAAAAAGATGGTTTTTGGTTGCGCAGCAAGCCATGAATATACCGTTTCCTTCATCTGTTGATTGGAGATAAATCGATGGCCTCTAAGAGCATCATTAAATGGAACAGATAGAAGCTAATCCGATGTGGCGAGATCGGGACTGTATGAAGAATGCTCTAACAACTCGAAACACTGCATCTGAAGAGTTTGAGCCGTGTGGGCGGCGGAATGTGGAATTTCATTGTCATGCAGCACAAGAACGCCTTTAGGCTCGGTTCAGACGTGCAGAAAAGTCTGTTGCGGGCCCGCAACAGACTCGTGCGGGCGTCTCAGCCCAACCACTTCACATAGACATAGAAAACAGCTCATTTTATTTTCAGCTGCAGTTGAATGAAGATGGAAATTGAAAGAAAAAAAACGTGCTGTTTTTGTATAATTAGCCAGTAAAATCCTAAGGAAGAAACAGAGACGATACTGCGTTCATCCATACGTAAGCTCACGACTGCTTAAAGGTGAATTTTCTTCCATGTCTATTGATTTGCGCAATGACGAAGAAAAGACCTTTAATTATTTTCGCATGAGCATCACTTCATTTGATGAACTCTTATCGAAAAGAAGTGATAAAATTAAAGCAGAAGATACTTTCATGAGACTTGCGATACCACCAATTGAAATGTTGGCTGTTACATTAGAGTTGATTTTGAGTTTAACGGCCCGTTCATCAGCAAGGCTATATGAGACGTGGACCTATTGATTAACGTGGAATTCGAACCATATGAGCTCCCGACGAGAATCGAACCCGCGCCTCCCACGCCAAAGGCGGGTACGCTAACCGCTTAGCCACGGAGGAGCTCTGGCGGTTACATTAAGGTAAGTTAATTATGTTAACTAATTATCGTTTGTAAGAGCATAGAAAGTTAAACATTCGGAGAACTATTCATAGACATTTTCAGACGTTATTAGCGGCCACTGGCGTAGTTTAACACTTGCGTTACTAATTTCGATTTTTTGACATAGTTGGTGGCTTTAAATTAAAAATGAGACATTTATTTGAGACTTCCCGAATATCCCGCTCAAGAGGGAGCGTTTCAATAATAGTAAAATTTCCTTTTATTTATTCACAAATTACCAAATGTGAGGATTCGCTTCAGTTAGAGATGTAAAATTCGGCATGTAAACTCATATTAAAAATAATGGAGCACAGGTTTCAGCATCTTTGAAAATTTTCTCTTGAAGGAGAGATGGGGGATTTCTATAGTAGTGGGATCCGGTGGCTCAGTGATAGTGTGTTCACCTCTGGTTCGATACCAGCTTGCGTCAAGTGGACTTTGTGGTGCGAGAAGCACCGTGTGCGTGAGTTTTTTCGGAGTTTTCCCGTTTCCTCCCACTTTATTCATTCCACCATTTCATTCATTTATCATCATCATCATTATTTCCTTTAGCCTACCCGGTATAATCGTGCGACGTAAAAATCAAGGATTTCATTTCATTCCTATAGTAGTGACATTTCCCGTTATATATTGAGAAAGTATAGGACTCGCTTAGATTGGAGATGTGAAATTCTTAATGTAAACTCTTAAATAAAAATAATGGATTTAGTGTTTCCGAATAATCCATTTCCAAGGTGAGAAAAAGGAAACATTTTTATAATTGTGACATTTAACGATAGAAGATTTTGAGAAAATCCCCAATACGTGTGGCACACCAAAAGAAGGCAAGACAGCAAACGGAAGCAGAAACAGATGGGCTGATTATTTTGTAAGCGACATAGGTAGAGTTCCATGGCAAGATAACTTTGTTCAAGTTGTTCTTTATGTAAGAAAACATTCAGTTGTTATCTCTAGAATAACAACGACGTGCACAATATTATCAAATGCACGAGAAACATAAATATTTCTGTTACATCTCGAGCATGTTTTTTTTTTATTTTTTTAACCACACGAGTACCCTGATGATCAACCATTTTCGTGTTAAGTCTATTTGGTTTAAATTTAGTACATTAACAAATAAAGACAACAATTGCCAGCCAAAAAACGATGTTTTTTTCTTTCTTTTCTGTTCTGCTATTATGTTGATGGTTGTTTTGGACTTCGGCGTCCCTTTTGAACACAGAAGCTATATAATACGTGACCTCGACCCAAGAGCGCCCATGTTGTGGTTTTTAAGGGGGTAAATATAAGCGACTTTTCAAATATAGTTTCATTTTTTGCTACAACTAATGTAAAAATTCTATTGGGTTTTCGATATTCCCAAATACAATTTCCTCTTAAGGGGGGCAACGCCCCACCTTGCCCCCCCTGATGGGCGCCCTTGCCTCGACCTAAAGTATAATGCAACGTAGGTTATAAACAGTCGGTTTATTCCGGAGGAGTGACAAGAAATCTCAAAGAAACTGCATTAACAATAAAGGCTTTTTCTCCAAGCGTATTTGTTGTCTATTGTTATCACAAAAAAGTATTCATAGCCTCTCTGCTGGAAAGGGACGCTAAACAAAAATCAAATGTAAACACTACTTGAATATTAGATTTTTACATTGAAAAGTAATAATAATACATACCAATGCTGTTTTTTCTTCTTCTGTTTTTTCATTAAATTTCTCACATAAGGTTTCACACACCTTATTCCATGCATCCCGTTTTTTATATCTGTCTCTATACATTTCGCACTTTAAATTCCATATTTCGTGATATTTTTGCATTTCGTTAATGAACAGTTCTATGTCCAGTTCTTCGCTTTCCATTTCTGCGGGCGCGGGAAAGTCTGCACGTGTGGCTTGACTCATTGCCAGCAATGGTTTTCCGGCCCGCAACACCTGTGCGGACACGCTGCGAGCCAGCAGTCCCCGCAACTCAATTTTCGCCCGCTGCGGGCCCGCAGCAGAGTCGTGCGGGAAAGTCTGCACGTGTGGCATGAATGATAAGAACCAATGTATTTCCGGCTCGCGCGGGTCCGCAACAGAAAACTCTGTTGCGGGCCCGCAACAGACTTTTCTGCACGTCTGAACCGAGACTTAGACAATCGACCTCTGTTTATATTACAAATTGCAGGCTTTAACTTGCTTACCAGCATATTACTGTGCCATTTACTGCTTATTGGTTTCTTGTTGAACCCTTTTCCATGTAACGTTTCAGGATTAGCTCTTGTGAGTCCCAAAACATTGTGAACATCACCATCTCTGCAGAAGGTTGACTCTTGAATTTCTTCTTGACGGGAGATACGAGGTGCTCCTATTCCGTGCTCTGGTGTTTGCTCTGGTTCAACGTGATGAATGCACATTTTATTCCCAGCAATGATTCACCTTTGAGGAACGCTTCATCTTGGTTAGTGTGTATAACGATCCAGTAGATGATGACAGATTCTCACTGGGTTTCGCTTGGGCTCTTCATCGAGTTTCTTTCGAACCCATCTCGCACAGACTTTGTGAAAGTTGAGCCTGTTATACATGAAGCAGAACCATGACTAATCTGCATATAGATTGCCGCTTCATCAATAGTCACTTGTCTGTTATTCAGAACCAAGGCACAGATTCGTTCAGTCACTGGCGTCTCTTGCATGTAAAATTTGGGGGGCAGACATCAAAGGAAGTGATTTAAATGGCACTACCTAGCCCAACCTGTTCATCATCTCCGATTCCATTTGCTACCTTTCTGCTTCCCTTCACGGACCCATGAGGTATATCAAGAACTCTGTTATAATCGTTTCACAACCTGAATGTTATATTACAAATAAATATTATACTAATAATTATTATTTATAGGTTATCATCGTTAGTAAATACATTAAATTAGAATAAAATGTTGAATATTTTGTATTTGAAAATATTTGGGGGGGACGTATCCCCCTCGTTCCCCCGCCAGAGACGCCCGTGTCATCAGTTGTTGTTGTAACTGAACACCCTACTTTTTCCTCATCCTTCACGCTCATTCGACCACTTCTGAGCTGTTCAATCTACTGGAAAACACACCGCTGTGGCAACACATTGTCTCGTATTGTGCTGAAAGTTTTCTATGAATTTCCGCTCCAGGTTCACCTTCAGATCACAAAATACGAATGACAAAACACTGTTCTACTTTGGTGCATACAAAAAGTGGTGCGGTCACTTTTACTTCGCAACAGTTGAAAGTAAAATGGTGTGAAAGTGCTGCAACATACAAGGCGAAGTCAACAATGACACCTAGTGTCTGGTGAGCACATAATGCTGTAGGGCCACAGGCGGCTTTAGGATTTTAATTTTGGGTAGGGCAGCTCCCTCGCTTATGGATACACATTTATATACATATACACATTTGATTGGTTAATGATAGTAGGAAATTACTTTGACAGTAGTGATTGATGCTATTTGTTAAATAATTATCTACCATCAATACACCGTATAAATAGTGGAAAATACATTTACTCTTTATTCTATCTTTTAGCGTTTATATATTTTTCAAAATTTTTAGGTGGGCCCGTGCCTACCCGGCCTACCCGCTAAAACCACCACTGCGTAGAGCCAACCTGAAAAGAAATAGGAAAATGTTGCAGTTACTTATTAACTTAACCTTTTACATCCCGCGAAAACGAGCACTCATTTTTCGCTTGAAATGTTTGCCATGTCCTTGCAAATAAAGGAATTGCCTACCATAGTTCAAAATAGAACAAAATGTCAATACATCTACCAGATTATAATTTAATTTCAACCAGAGAACACTGGTATGACGTCAATGAAAAAGCTAAGATATTTCACGTTATTCCTCAAATACGCTGAGGGTTCACTCCTTAGCAAATTATTTCACTGAACATATGTTAGTTGTACTCTTTGTTACATTAAAGGCAATGCCGCACGGCAGTGGATTGTGTCAAACAGATACATAGAAACACTGCACTACAGTTAATGTGGAAAGTAATTTATCTTAGTTTGAAACTACGGATTAATTTTCCTACACATTTTTGCGAACTTTCAAAATAAAGATTGATTATCAACATAAACGCTCTGTACCTTATATGATGATAGCATCACCTAGTTACTTTAATAGTTTTAGGTTAATCCTGATACCGATCAACGAATATTGTTGATCCACTTTTTAATGGATAGTGTTTCATACGTTCTTAATACATGAGCATTCTTCAATTCTTTTCCTGTTCTAATTACGAATCGTAATAGCTTGAATAGTTTACTTGTTATATTTACAATGTTTCTGTCAATCGTTAACTTAGCATCAAATGTAACACCAAGATCCTTAACTAAATCATGTCTATTTACTACATACTTATTAATTACATAATCAAAATGACTACCACTAGTTATAATTTAACACAAAGCATCTTTATTGTGCAGTAAACGTCTCTATTGAGTTGAAAATTAAAGTTCATGTCTGGTTGGACATTTGCATAACATAACCTACATATACACAAGGAGAAAAGTAAATGTTTCACCAGCATGCTCCTCTTTCTCTCACATTAACAAGCACCTACATCCACTACCTAGCGATCTTTTGAATGGATTATAATTATTCCATATCTATGCACCCAGTTTCTTTATGTCTGTTAGTAAAATTAATAACTAACTAACTAAGTAACTTTATGACCCATGGAACCCGGAGGTTCAATACCGCGTTCACAAAAGCTCTCCACTGACTTCTATCCTTAACCAACTGGGTCTAGTTTCTACATTGTATTCCTATTTCTGCAAGATCCATCTTAATATGTCCTCTCATCCGCGCCTAGGTCTTCCTAATGGTCTTTTTTCGGTTGGTTTTCCAGTTAAGACTTTGAAAGTGTTCCTACTTTCTTCTATCTTGGTTACATGACCTGCCCATCTGAGCCTCCTATACTTGATGACCCTAACAATGGTTGGTAAACCATATAAATTATGTAGTTCCTCGTTATGAAGTTTCCATTTCCCATTCCCGTTCCTCTTGGGCCCGAATATTCGTCCAGGATCTTGTTTTCAAATACGTCTAATGTTAGTAGACGAATGAGAAATTCAAATGAACAGTAGTGAAGGGGTGAATAGAACCAGAAACTAACCTACCCCTTCAACAACCTAGACGAGATGTTTCAACTCCCAACTTTCTTGTCCTATGATTGTATCAGAGACCCTGCGCACCTGGGAAAAGATTTTATAGAGCAACCATTAGCTGCTGATGTAGTATTGCATAGAAGTAATTTTTTAAAAAGAAATTTGTAGCTTCAAATGAAAAATCTATTTCTTTTCGTAATATATGTACAGTATCTTTTTTATACAACTGATGGTAAAATAATTGACGAGAGGTTAGCTATAATTTATAACTTACAAAATATTGAGCCAAAGCTATTTTTTTTTCTAAAATCAAGAATCTCCCTTACTTCCTCTTCTATTTTTAAATCTATCATCTGCGCATCTCCATTGACGTCATCAAAAATAAGGAAGCTGTTTCCGCTACAAAAGTTACAACAGTCTGTGAAACGTTCATAGCTTTTGAAATTGAGAGTCTCTGGTTCATTTCCTGCCAATTGTTCTCGGGCTCCAAAAGCGCGCTGTGAAACCCAGTTTCCATGTTCACCCGAGTTTCATTTCCTGGATGTTCGCGACGGAGATGACAAAGTGGAAGCACTCTCCTTCCCTTTCTTTCCTTCCTTCGCATCTTCCCAACTTTGCTTCTTCCTCTTTCGCTCTTCCTTTCCCGCAACTCTCTCTTCTCTACAAAGTTACAGGTCACGTTATTTAGCAACTCATACTTCTCGCCACACTTTCCACTCCTACTGAATCATGTCTCAGTTCTGAAGATGTCTCCAAAACGTTGTGTTGAAAGATAAAAATACAAAGATTTTTATCAGTATCAATTTACATAAGATTTTGCACCGATATTTATTAAAAAATAAATTAGAATATACTCTATTTTTTAAAAAAGAAAAAAGAATACATAGTGCATCAATCACTGAATGGAATACTTCTGCTACGCCTGTGTTATCAATAAATAATGTTGTCAGTGGACTTTTCTCATTAATACATGGGTCGTTCAATATATAAGATTCACATAAGCTGTAACACAATTATTTTTAAAGATACATATATAAACTATAAATATATATATGTAGGTGGTTCCTTTTTCATCTCTTCACATAATCTTCATTGAGATTCAGAGATTTGTCTCACCGTTGCACCAATCTGTCCAAACCCTTTGCAAAAAATCAGGGCTCTGGCTATTCCGCACGTTCCGCTCCACGTATTCATCACCAGTTGACAGAGGACCAGGGGACCCTTAACTCTTCTTCAGGGAAATGCAATTCGATATAAGTGACCTGGTCTCTTCTCCTTGACGTTAACGCCCACCCCTACTCAGCACGCAAACAAGGCACAAAATTGAAGAATTAGGGTGAGTATGGATGTTTCTCTCGTCATACAGCCCCAATTTAGCGTCGAATTGTTTCCATCTTTTTTCGGTGTTACATTGCAAAATGTACGTTTCGAAACAGATGAAAGAGTGAAGTGGACTGTAAGGAGAGTGCTAAATAGTCAGAGCCCTGATTTTTTTTTTTTTTTTTTTTGCAAAGGGTTTGGACAAATTCGTGCAACGGTGAGACAAATCCCTGAATCTCAATGAGGATTATGTGGAGAGATGAGTATGGGTTCATCTATACATATTATATCATCTATATATCATTGTGAATAGTTAACAAATGTATCTTAAAATATATATATATATATATATATATATATATATATATATATATATATATATATATATATATATATATATATTTACAATTTAGGGGCCCTTATATATTGAACGACTCACTAAATAATGGGTAGCAAGCAACAACATTCAGGTGCGATGATAAATGGAATTGTACCTTTTTAAATTCTTGAATGGTCCATTTCTACAACCGAGAACTATCTAAAGTACTAAAGTACTGAAGTGAATAGTGTAAAGATACTCGTATCAAGAATTAATAACACTGTCAAAAATTGACAAGAATATAAGGCCAATTTAGTTCATGAGATTAATAGGACAAAGGTCACAAAATTTCGAATTTTCACTTTGAGCAACAAACTTTCAGGAATGAGTCAGGAACCTAACGTGTGTTAGCAAAGAAATTCGACAATTCAACAACAATGATTTAAAAAATGAGCTAAATGATTTCAATCGGCAGGACGTCATCAGAATTTTCCAATAATGATGAAATAGCACTCTTCCTGGTCTTACATCTCACAAAATAAAAATATAAAACAGATTAACATTTTCTTATTGTTAATGTACAAAGAAAGACTAAGAGACTAATAATTGTCATTACTCGTACCGAATACAAGTTGATAAATTATTTCCATTACAATGATTGGTTACGAAAAATTCAGGTAAATTAACTGGTGGATTACTTCGTCCCTCTCGAGATGAAGTGGCGTATCTTAAAAATTATCGAAAAATGAGTTATGACTATCTTCTTGATCGGCTCGTCGGGCTCTACATAATGGTATAACTGATGTATTTTAACTAGCTTTGGTACCTTAGTTATATAGTTCTACCAAAAGGGCGTGCACGAAATCGAGGAAAACCATCTCGAGATAAAGAGGCGTATCTCAAGATACGTCTATTCGTCTTATTCTTGGAGCGCGTTCTGTTATTGTTGTATGAGATACGCCCCATTTTACCTACTTATGCATTGTTACATTTTCATAGTTTGTAACTAGTTTTGTGTCAATTACAGCAAACGGCGTCGACTTTCCAAAATTTATATGAGTGCATATCAATGGCTTGACCTGTTACCTATATGTTTTCATGGAAGTCTCGATATTTGATTTATTTTTAGTTAAAATATTTTCTGAACAGTCCTAAAAGGCTGTGCTGTGATAAAGTAAAATATACCGATACTATAAGGATAAGTTCTGGTTGCCCTAGCTCAGTCGGAACACGGCTGACTTAAACTCAAGAGAAACGGGCTCAAACCCGGGTCCGAACTAAAATCTTTTGGGTGCGGCGCACAAAGAAGACTATTTGTTTGAGTCCCGGATCCCCGGAGCCCCGGAGCACCCACGTAGTCGGCGCGCAAGATTACAGCGCTTTGTAACATAATATAGCTTGCTTGTGAGATTTGTTTCCCGTATCATTTAAATATTTTTTCATCAACCCAAAACGATCTTATATTGTGTCAAGTTTTTTCTGTTCTACTTTGTCATGGTCATTTCACAAGTCAAGGCCATCTGAAAATGACCACAAGCACTATGATAACATAGAACGACTAAAGAAGAAAATTCAAGATACCTCTCAGTCGCAGCAAGCAGCGCTGAGATTAAAAGACTTTAAAGAAGAAGGCAGTGAGGGAGAAGAAAGATAGCAATCGAGAGAAATTAAAGAAAACAAGAAAGTAGCACAAGTAGTGTTGTATGGAGTATGTTAGTCTTGAAACAGGAAAAACTATACTTGCTAAAAATTTGAAACCAAGATGCAGTTCTACTATCTGTACAAAACTAGGTAGGAAATGTGATTCCTTCTCAGAAAGTGAAAACATTTTTGAAAATGTTTAGGGAATAGACAACATCTAAATGCAACGTGAATAAATTGTTTGATACGTAAGCTGTAAAGAGACTAAATAAAGGACTTGCAAGGAATTTGATTCTATAATATCAATGAGTAATTATTATTTCCTCCCCAAACAGGAAAATCAGATTCCTGTATGTAGGGCATGTTTCTAAATACTTTGAATATGTCAGAAAAAGTCACGAGAACTGCGTTGGAAAAGAAAGTACGTGAGTTGTTGCCAAAGATAAGCGGGGAAGCCAGCCAGTAAAGATAACGGAAGAAGATAGAAGAGAAGCAATATCGGAATATACATATTTATATATGTAGGTTTCCTTGCATGGAGTCAGTATTGCCGAAAAAAAAGCGAAAAGGGACTAAATATACCCAGATTTGAAGAAACAAAAGATATTGGATTTATTGAATTTGGAATATTCTGATAAGGGAATACACGCCAGCTACACAACTTACAATAATGTTTTGAAGATACCAAATATATATGATTTTTTCACCCAAAAAAAGACCAATGTGGATTATGCAAATATTACAGAAGCGGAGATGCCACAAAGAAGTGTGAACTCCAGGATCAGTATCAAGAATATATCACAGAGACAAATGCAGTTAGATCAGAGAAAGACGCTGTTGAAGCTGATCCAGACCCGAAGAAAGTGTGTGCTTCGTTTGACTTACAAGTTATGTTTCTTCCCGAATGCAGTGACATCCGTTTATTTTATAGAAGATTGACTAAGTATAATATGACTTTGTATGAACTGAAAACAAGGACATGGCATTGTTTAACTTGGCATGAACGTATATCCAAAGGGGACCATGTAAAGTGCAACCTGTATAGGATTGTATCTTGATATCGTGGACAAAGCTGGTTATTGAAGAAGTTACATTATTTAAGAATGGATGTCCAGGACAAACCAAGAACTCTGTCGTTACTAGAATGCTCTTCCATACCAACAGAATTACTCTTCACTTCTTGGAACCATATCATGGACAAAATGGATGTGATTCACTCCCTAGATGCATAAACACAACTATAGAAGCTGCACGAGACTTGTATGTGCCATCTCAACTTGTTTCCATATTTCGTCTTGCGAGGAAAGCTTATCCCTACAACATACACACGATTCAAACAACTGACTTCTTAGACTAGGTCTATATGACTGCAGCTAAAGCTCTGAGAATACTAGCAGTAAGAGAAGATGATAACGGTGATGCTGTGGACTGGAGTACTATGAAGGAGCTAATAGTACAGAAAAATCAGAACAACAAAATATGTTTCAAGATCAGCCATTTGCAAGACGATTATCACTCCATCAGTCTCAAACGAGGCCTTTCTTCTGCCACGGAACTGCACTGTCAAGATTGTAGAGGAAGTACCGTTACTACCAAAGGAAATATTCGAAGATCTAATGGCCCTGTTCCACGATTTAATGCCTGTTGTAAAACCCCCAGAACGTGTAATGTTTTATGAATCTTTGCCCAACTGAAAAACAGCTCAAAAAATAAGTATTACTTGAGTAGTGTTTACTTATTACTTGTTTATGGGTATTACTTGAGTTATTGTAAAGCATTTTAATATTATTTCACTTATTAAATTTTAAAAATGTATACCATTTTAAAATATCATTAGTTGAGTTGAGTTGATTTTGGGTTTAACGTCCCGTTCAGCAGCGAGGCTATATGAGACGTGGACCTACTGATTAACGTGGAATCCGAACCACATGAGCTCCCGCCGGGAATCGAACCCGGGTCTCCCACGCCAAAGGCGCGTACGCTAACCGCTTAGCCACGAAGGAGCTCTAAAATATCATTAGATATGCAGAACTAAGCAGAAACTTCAAACA